>NC_142841.1:34848484-35151515 GCF_061612785.1 Hesperophylax consimilis
GAAAATACTTGCCATCTGGTTTGAGCGAGACAAGAATTTACTTAGACTATGTTGAGTATTGTAAAGAACGTAACGTGGTACCAGAAAAGCTCGGCTTCTACAAACAAATATTTGTGACAGAATTCAATTATGGATTTCACACACCAAAAAAGGATCAGTGTGATTTTTGTACGCAGTACAAAAATAAGTCTGACGAAGAGAAGTCAAGAGACGAAGATCAATTTAATCTTCATTTAACAAGAAAAACAGAAGCAAGGGAACACAAACAAATTGACAAAGCCCAAGCTATGAATGATCCTAGCATCAGTTGCTTCACTATGGATCTGGAAAAAATATTATTGACTCCGAGCTTACAAGTGGGACAGTTATATTATACAAAAAAATTAAAAACGTATAACTTCACGGTGTATGAGCTGGCTTCCAGACAAGCAACGAATTACATGTGGCACGAAGGTGTGGGCACAAAGGGTGCTTCGGAGATCGCTACGTGTCTGTGGAACCTCTTGGTGTCATTAGGCCCCAAAAAAGTAGTGACGCTGTACTCGGACACGGCTTCTGGTCAAAATCGGAACTCAGTAGTATCCGCTATGTTCCTACGTGCAGTGGAACAGCTGCCGATTGACGTCATCAATCAAAAATTTATGGAATCAGGGCACTCAGAGATGGAGTGCGATTCTGTGCACTCCACAATAGAGGCCCGAGGAAGAAAAATAGACGTGTTCACACCAGATGGATGGTACGTTGTTGCCCGTACTGCAAAAACTTCTAAACCATACCACAAGGTTGTGGAAATGGATTATGCTGACTTCCTTAACTATAAAAAATACAGCAATAAAGTTATGACAAACAAAAATATATCAGAAAATGGAGACAAATTAAAGTGGCTCAAAGTAAAGTGGTTTCAATACCGAAAAGGTGAACCCACTACTGTTTTTTATAAGTATCAATTGAGCCGAAATGACTTTGATACCCTTAACATTCAGCGAAGACGGCTTCGAACGTTATCCTGTGCAAGCGTAGAAGTAGAAAGACTGTATTTTTCAAAGCCAAAAATAGGCCAAGACAAATTAAAGGACCTACTCAAATTGTGTGATAAAGGCAGCATTCCGTCCACCTATCATGATTTTTATAAAAATTTGCAGCCTGAGGACGGTCCATCTCGGGAGAATGATGGCTCGGAGAGTGACGGAGAAGATGGAATTTAAAAATTATTATAACATTTTTGTAATAAATATTTTCTTCAGAATCTAACTTTGTATTAATTTTTTTTATGTACCTCAGCCAACTTTATTTCAACAGGTATAAACATAGTAACCATACGATAGATTGCTTGACTATGGACCAAATTTTAAGGGATGATACAGTAGTACATTCACAGACTTAAAATGCAAAAAATGGAATGCTGATACCAATCTTAATGTGTATGGCAATGAGGCATAGAACTGGCAGAGGAAGTATACTATGAGCGTAGAATGATAGATTAGCCTGATTTATTTTGGGTTTTATGCCGTATTGCGCTACCTTCTTCTAATAATGGACACTAACGCTGTTCGACACATTGAAGAAGGTCGTAGCACAACACGGCATAATACCCCAAAAATCAATCGCTAATACTTTTGGTCGTGAAAATCTCAAATCTTGTCTGAATGAATTTTGGACAAATAAGATCTCTGAGGTGTATGTGTGGTAAAACCATGTTTTTATTGTGTGAAAAATGTGGTAATTTGCAAATAATGTAAGCGTGATGAGAAAAATTAAGAAAAGGATGGTTTGAGCGTGTGATCGGAATAACGAAGCATGTAGAGTGGATGAACAATGACATGTAGGAGGACTCCTGAGAAAAACTTGGCGCGATTAAGTGAACCAGATACTATTGTCGGGCCGTGCCATGAGTCAGAATAACTGAAGGGTTATGTATGAATGTGAATGAAGCAAGCAGTGCCAAGCTCTGTTTGGCGGTCCATCCTCTCTGCTCAACCCTTAGAGAAACAGCGCGGTGGTTAGATAGTTAATAGACTTTCCTTTAGAGTTTAGAGTATAGTCCAAAAAAAGTTAGTAATTTGTCCGCAAATTCTCAGTAGTCAACAGGCGTAAGAGGCTTAACTCTTTTGACTACCACACAAATGTACCATCTGTTTATTTCAATATTCAGTGGTCAAGAGATATAACCCAAATAACTTTTATAATACTGTTTTTTACATTTATTCAATCTAACTAATAAAAAGATAACATCACAAAATATCTATGTCTAAAATTACACTCTTCTATCTTTAAAAACAAAAAAGTTATGACAAAAAAATGTGATTTTTTTGTAGCCAAAAATCTTTGAGGGCCGTTTTCTCAGCTTTCTGGTTTTGTGGCTTGACTCTCTTGGCATCTACGGCGACGATATGTATTCTAATAACAAGATAGCTAAAACTTATTTAATTCAGTTTTCTTCTTCTAAGCATCCAGATCTTTTGTGAGAAATTGCTGCGTGGTGCTTCTCTTGTCCAATGTCCAATTGTACTAATTGCTTACCTATTAATTATTGTTAATTAACCCCACAGGCCCCCGTAGAGTCAATTTATTTTCTTTTGGGAAAAGCACACATGGTCTCGTAGAAATCGTTGTGTCTCCCTTACTATCATAGTGAGAAATAAACGGTGTTAGAAAGAGAAAACACCACACTTTATATTCAAATCTAGAAGTTTATCACAGAAAATGAATTCATGTTTCCGACCGTTAAATGAGAAAAATTTTGAACTGAAATTTTTATGAAACAACAAAAAAAATGTTTATAATACATTTGTCCATATACAACATTTTACAATATTTCCAAAATTGTATGTTTTTTCTAACAATAAAATTTGAAAACTTATTTCATCACCACCTTTCAAATACACTGTTTAGTTTTCGGATACGTTCAGAAATATTCCATTTATTTCAATTTTATTGCAAAGCGGAAATACACACAAATTCTCCGACCTTCTGACAGCGTCTTTAAGAAATATAATGGTCACTATCTAGAGGCCTAAGGGGTTAATAAACTAATTGGTTACATATTAATTGGTAATATACCTATGGTAATATTGCAATTAGAGTTGAATTGAACCAAAACCTCCTAGATCACAAGGCCGGGACACTGAATCAAATCAGCCTCCTATCTTGTATAGGAACCAAATAATAATTTATTTATTTTTTTAAATTAACTAAAACATTTTGAGATTTTTTAATAAATAAGAATAAATTCAAAAAGAAAATTTTTGTAAAATCCTATATAAGTTAGGAGGCTGCTTTGAATGAGTGTCCCGGCCTTGTGATCCAGGAGGTTTTGGTTGAACACGGTTATTAGACTCAGAAAAGAAAATTCCAGTGAAAATGATAAAAGTTTATGAAAATGGTTTTCTCGATAATGTGTTGTTCGTTGTACTTAGTGTTCCATTACTACTAATGAAAACAATGTCAAAAAACAGGCATGAAGTTTTTAATGCTATCAATTTAATGCAGCGACAATAATGTGCAATTTAATCTGGTGTTTTAATTGGGAAGATAATGCCCCAATTTGGTATATTGTTTTCTTATGTGTTTCTCTGGTTAATTCGGAGTACATTTTTTTCAGGAGGCAAATCAGGCCACGAGACCCAGGGCTTTGTGGGCTGCATGAGGCTGATCTCCATCGATGGGAACTACAAGGTCCCCGCAGACTGGAAGCCCGAAGAGTATTGCTGCCCCGGAGAAGTGCTGTTTGATGCCTGTCAGATGACTGATAGGTAAAAATCTTATATTTTCAGATAATAAGCAAAAAAAAATGTGACGGTGAACTCAGTGGCAGACTTCAATTGTGAAAAATAAGCACCTTGATCTTTTTTTATTTACGTTAATTTCACACAGGAGGAGAGGAGGAGGAGGAAAAAAATTCCCTTAGGGCCTATGTCATCTTTAGAGATTCTGTGTGGTAGATCTTTTTGAGGAGAGGAAGGATTGAACATATTGTAGGAGGGAGGAAACACAGACACAGCCATAAACACATTTTCCGGCAATGACAAATGTCAACAGCTTACATATTTGACCCAACTGTTAAATTGCCAAGACTCTCTCTGCCTCTGAAGGCGTATGCCTCATTAAACCACATCCAGTGAATTATACACTGAGTGTATATGATGCAGACTTTAGGCCTTCTGGATTCTGAATTATTTGAATGTGGATAGGTATGAACTATAGATCATATCTCAGAAGAATGTCCACTACACCGGTTTCCCGGAGTTTACTGAATTAAGTGACTTCCGATGGTGTTGACTGGCTGAACAACCTCAGCATCTGATTATGACCACCAATTTTCCTCCACCTTGCGAAGAAGAAATGGCTTTTTCATGCCATGTACATATGTTTTAAAATTATGTAATTTGGTATAATTTTTCAGGTGCAACCCCAATCCCTGCAAGCACGAGGGTATCTGCCGACAAAACTCGATGGAGTTCTTCTGTGACTGCGCCACCACAGGCTACGCTGGAGCTGTTTGCCATACTTGTGAGTTTAAAACCTTCTACGCTATTTATGATTGGTGATCAGAACCTTTTACTACATTCCCAGGTGTTTATTGGAGCTACTTACTGCTTTTGTGTAAGTGTTGCCACTATCAAAACATTCGAGCTATGGCAACTCTATTGACCCATACACCGCTATGCTTAAAATCTCTGTTGCCTTCAGCATAACGACCGAATACTATCTACACATCAGTTTTAAAAGTGAATTTATGACTATTGAATAAAGTGCTGTGGATACAAGACATATATTATGCCAAGAATGTGGTGAAAAGGTTAAAACTTTTTTCACAATTTCATTTGTTTTCTTTGATCTAATTTTTTTATATTTTGTATCCCCAGCAATCAACCCATTGTCGTGTCAAGCCTACAAGAATGTGCAAGCAGTGCAGCAGAGGGCCAACATCCAAATTGATGTGGATGGTTCCGGACCTCTTGATCCTTTCCCCGTCACCTGTGAATTCTACGGTAAGCTGAACTGTCTAATCTATACATCAACGCTAATGTGGACTCTCTGGTCTGGTCTGTTCTATGACCAGCATAACCTAACAAATTAAAGAATATTCACATGGGAGAAATTAAGTGTAACTTTTCCTTTCCATTCCTATTCTCACTGCACATGATAAACCCCTTCTTCTTTCAAAATGTTTCAACAGTCGGACCTGAGTCAATATAAAATACTGCTGGCCATGGCTTGGCTCTTTTTAAAAATGTTAAAAACCTTATTTGAGCCAGTCAAGCATCGAGATGAAGAATTGGTTTAGTTTATTTCTTTCTTTTCTCTAGTTCTCACATCCCAGGCGTCGCACAGTGGGCTGAAAATCGCCTTTCATAGACATAGAGACTTGAATTTTCAAGGGTATTTTTTTTGGCTAGAAATGGATTCTGCTGATCATTACTATGCTATAAAATTTCGTACGAAGCAATTGCGTGTACAAATGAAGGAGTTATCATTTTTTTAAGAAAAATTTGTATGGCGCTGACATTAAAAATGAGGCTATATCTTTACATATGAGTGCTTGCAGTGTTAAAATATTGTTAACTAGACAAAGCATACAAGATGCATTTAAGCATTAAAATGAATCAACGACATTAAAAAGTTTTTTTTTCAACTTTGAGGATTTAAAAAAAAAAAAACTCAAGTTGCGCCACAATACGAAGTATGTCAAAAAAATACAAATAAATAGTAGTCTGTAACATCTGTGTGTAAGGATAGAATGACCAACCTTATGATTCCAGAGATAGCCTCATTTTTAATGTCAGTGCCATACAATTTTTTCTTAAAAAAATGACTCCTTCATTTGTACACGCAATTGCTTCATATGAAATTTTATAGCATAGTAATGATCAGCAGAATCCATTTCTAGCCAAAAAAAATACCCTTGAAAATTCAAGTCTCTATGTCTATGAAAAGCAATTTTAAGCCCACTGTGCACAGTGTTTTGGCTTGCAGTGTAAATAAAATATTGTAAACTAGACAAAGCATACTCATAATATGTAAAGCAAAGCATTAAAATGAATCATCAACATAAAAAAGTATTTTTTTCAACTTGAGGATTTAAAAAAAAAAAAATCGTACGTTGCGCCACAATACGAAGTATGTTCAAAAATCACAAATAAACAGTAGTATATCTGTGTGTAAGGATAGAATGGCCAACCTTATGATTCCAGAGATAGCCTCATTTTTAATGTCAGTGCCATTTCTTAAAAAATTGATAACTCCTTCATTTGTACACGCAATTGCTTCGTACGAAATTTTATAGCATAGTAATGATCAGCAGAATCCATTTCTAGCCCAAAAAAAATACCCTTGAAAATTCAAGTCTCTATGTCTATGAAAGGCGATTTTCAGCCCACTGTGCGTCGTGAGTTTGATTCTCTGATAGCTAAGTCCTCCATCATTGCACAAGGTACATTTTCCTCTTATAGTAATGATAGTTGGAGGAATTATGCTGCCAGGCTATTTGTAACTTAACCGAGACATCCAATGACACTACTCATCAAATCCCAGGATGGAATTTGGCCACGAATATTCTCTACTGGCTGCGGTCCCTCTCCATTTGCCTCCAGTCCTCCACTTTCACTTTAACTTTCACATCATTTTCCATGTGCATATCGGACATTCTTTCTACAGATACTAATATAGAATTAATGTTTTGATCAGGTGACGGCAGAGTCCTGACCGTGGTGGGCCACTCCAACGAGCAGACGACCAGCGTGGATGGCTTCCAGGAGGCTGGCTCCTTCCGCCAGGACATTGTCTACTCCGCATCAGCTCCCCAGCTGGAGGCCCTGCTCAACCGCTCTCACACCTGCCGACAGAGGCTGTCATATGCTTGCCATGCATCTAGACTTCTGGTCTCACCAAGTAACAATTCTTATATTTTATTTTCTCAGCCACTAAATGGTATTAATTATTATTCACATAAAAAATGTTACACAAAACAACTCAAGGAAGACACAATAATGTATAACATCATTGTGTCATAATAAGGCGTCGGATTACTTCTAAAATAGTCCAACAATTATACATATATAAATACGACTGACTTGAACATACATATATTATGTAATATATACAGTGATTTCTCCGTCGATTGTTTTTTGTTTTTATTTTGGTACAATATATTTTTACATTTCATAGTTATCCAGTAATGTTGGCCTCACTGGGTGGCTTACCCGTGCTGAGGCCTTCATTTTATTCATATTTATTATTCGTTCCCTGAATAATCCCTACATTTGTCGTTTAGTTCTTCCATTGCTGAATTAATTTCATACAAAACTCGCAACAATAGTTCCTCTGTGTATATGTTAGATCGATCATTTTTCAAAATGTGAACATATAAAACCATATTTTGACGTACGCGAGGCCTATGTAGATGTTTTAAGAATATGAAAAATTACGCAAAAAAAAAGGCATGGATGACTACGAACATTTAAAATTTGTTTTTGAGGGACCTGTTTTAACTCAACCGTTCGGTATCTCATCTGTCTGTAAATTTGTTTGTGTGTTCCGTTTCCGTAAATCTGCTGCATCCACATTATTATTCAAGCGAGCCTTACTTTGATTGTGGTTCAGTAAGGATTCTTTTTTCTAATGTGAAATCACCTGTTTTTTGGACTTTCTTATTTGCATTTTTTCAATATTATGGTACCTACCTGCCTGAAGAAAGTTTGAAAAAAGAATTGTCATTCTAGTGATGTTCTTCTAGTGACATTCTTTGGACAAGTTATATAATTCCTTATTTGAAATTTAAAAACGTTACATATAATATATGGTTTATAATTAAGTAGGTAGGTATTTAAGTATCTACTTACAAATCTTATGATCTTGGAGGAAATTTTGGTTTTGATTTATTAAATAGGAGACAATTAGAAACATACTTTTTTAAATAGTATAATATTAAAAATAATAAAGAAATGAAGTAAATTTATGTAAGTACCAAATTATTATAATAAGGGTGGTTAATTTCAGGTGATGAGCAATCGTTCCGTCCGTTCGCCTGGTGGATGTCCCGGCACAACCAGCGCATGGACTATTGGGCCGGAGCCCTGCCTGGTTCCCGCAAGTGCCAGTGTGGCCTGCTGGGCACCTGCTCCGACCCCACCAAGTGGTGCAACTGTGACTCCGGCCAGATCGGTTGGCAAGAGGACGGCGGTGACCTAACCGAAAAGGAACATTTGCCTGTGAAACAGTTAAGATTTGGTGACACGGGCACTCCACTCGATGAAAAGGAGGGACGATACACTTTAGGCCCACTCATCTGTGAAGGAGACGGTATGATCCTTTCCACTTATTCAATCAATTAAAGGAGAAAGGGTGAAAATGTACAGGAACCCTTGAATACTATTGGGTCAATAGTAATATGAAGTTCATTACTACATATTACAGCTCATACGTCTGTCATTTTGGAATCATGCTGTCTTGAAAGTGTTCTTAAATTAAGACAAAATAGTATCAAACATACTAATTTTTGTTGTGGCTCTGTCTGTGAGCGACTGTGACTCTGCTTCAAAGAACTCGGATTTATTTTGAATTTAAGTATAATTTTCAAAATTGGTACTGATGTAAAAAGTGATGAAACAAAAACTAGGTAAAATAGGTTATGAAAGATAGGTTTATCGGTTAGTTTTTTTAATGACTTTTTAGTGACAGTGGGCATTTCACCATCCTATTGATAGCTTATCCATAGGATGTATATTTAAATAAACAATTAAAAACTCTGTTAACTTATCCGATATAGATCCCCTATTCATAGGTTCGAGTACTGAATAGTGAACTCAGACCTTATAAAGATATAAATCGTAAATTGAAAATATACAGAATATCCGGGGGTAAAGTTTAAACTTTGGGGGGTGATTCTACATGATAGGTAATACACAAGTATAAGTAAAAAAGTTAAATAATTTTTTTCAAAATTCCAACATTTAAGATAGTTTTTAGGTAAAAAAAGTTGAATGTTTGTATGGCAAAATAAATATTCGTCTATGGAAAAATATTTTTATATGGGAAAAAAAGTTGGAATTTCGGAAAAGTTTTTACAGTGATTTGTTTTTGGGGTATTATGCCGTGTTGCTCTACCTCCTTCTTTAGCCAACGTTTCAAAAACAAATCACTATAATACTTTTAGCCGTGAAAATCTCAAATCATGCCTTGAAGAAAGTTATTTATACTTAAGTTACGTTATATTATTAAAAATACCTAAACATTTGTGTTCGTATATGTATATTATTTTAAATTATTATAAGCAATAATTAGTCGCCTGAAATATCCATACAAATTGAAAACATCTCCCGAGTAAAAATAAATGCCGCCGACGGGAATTGAACCCTCACTTTCTGATGTCCGGTCAGGTGCTCTGGACCACTGAGCTATGTCGGCTTATTTCCAACACGCCAAATAATTCAATATGTACTAGTAATTCAGTCAACAATTACTGCTTATTATATTTCAGGCGACTAATTATTGCTTATAATAATTTGGTATCCTTTGTGCTATGCATAAGAAACCTTGTCTTATAAACATTGGTTTATCATTAAAAAAATAATATATTATTTTAATTGAGACATGTGCCCACTGGCAGTGAAATCACAATCACTAAAATTAGTTGTTTTATTTATTTTTTTAAGTAAATTTTATTTAGTTATAAAATATAACATTTTATATCTGGTTTACATCTACTCTAAAACTACTATAAAAATATTCTATTACCAACGTACTAATATTTGGATTTCATAATATTGAGACATAATCTACGAAAAACTTTAGGCTTCCTTAACCCCTTCAGTAATCATTTAAAAATTAAAAATGGAAAAAAAAACACCTTTTTTTTATCAATGAATTTTATTTACTCAAAATATATATCCTCATATAAAAGCCATTATACAGGGTGTCCGGAAACTCGTAGTACAAGCGGGAAACTGGTGAATCTACATCACATTTGGAGTCGATTTTGTAGTATATTTTTTTTTTATTTGAGCTTTCGTTATCGAGTAAATCGAGTTTGAAGTTGATTTTTTTTTTTTTTTTTTTTTTTTAATCAAATTCTTATAAATTATTACTGAAGATCAAAGTACCCAACTAATTAAAACTATTTGAAAGTAAAACAAATGAAGAAACTCGGATTTGAAGCATTATTTTGAAATCACCCTTCATTTAACCCGGTGTAATCATAAAATATTTCTGCTCTGCAGGGTTAAAACATCTGTTATTCAACCCTAAACACCAGAAAAAACTTTAACCCTAAAATAGCCGAAAAATATTTTTTTTTGGTTTTTTTTTTTTTTTTTGAAAATGCTCAAATCAAAAAACTTTATGTTTTTTGGGTTCCCCATGTGGTGTAGATTCTCCAGTTTCCCGCTTGTACTACGAGTTTCCGGACACCGTGTATAAACCCAAAATGGGACTGAATTTGATGTTGTGGTGCATATGATGAATGTATGAATTCCGAATTCTGGCACATAATAGCCGCCCAAGTATACTCGGGCGTGGTCCTTAAGAGGTTAATATTTAAAGGGAACTGATTGAACATTTTGAAACCTTTATAATAAATATTGTTTTGTGTTACCGATAAATTTGTCTTAGGAAGCCTAAAATCGTTTTGTTTTTTTTGCAGATTCTCTTAAAATAGCCATGGACTGTACTATTAATACTAACACTTTTTAACATATAACCTGGTAACATTTTATTTCTTAACTTGTATATAAATACTAGGGTATTATAGACCAAACATTTCCACACACTTAGAATATTGAGTTGGTGTTGCATTGTTTTTGTCCTAGTATATCTGCTACAGCACAATATAGACATCATATGTATGCATGTAATTGTTCTCTTTTTCATTGGCTTACTGTGTATTTTTACAGATCTCTTTAATAATGTGGTGACATTCCGAATAACTGATGCATCGATAAACCTGCCTACATTTGACATGGGACACAGTGGAGATATCTACTTTGAATTCAGGACCACTACAGAAAATGCAGTTCTTTTGCATTCTAAGGTTTATAATTTATTTTTATTATTAATTTTACTAATTGAAAATCAAAAGTCAAATTCAGTAATCCTCCTCGTGCCTGGACTCGAGCGCCAAGCTTCGTATGCTTATGGGTCGGGTTACCTTACTTTTACGTACTCAGTTACTAAACCGCTGTCCAGCTAGCCAGGGCTGACCGTTTTACCAGTCACCAGGGTTCATTATTGTTGTTTTAGGATATTTCTGTTAGGGGGTATTTCACTATCTCTGATTATGTTCTGACTAAGCACCAATCCGCGGATTAGTCATTTTTTCGTTTTCACTATATCTGAATAACGCTAACGCTCGCGTTAAAGTTCGATTTGACTAATCAGTGCTCGAACCAGACGTTAGGCGCTATTCCTCGAATCAAAGATGGCGTCAAAACATTCCGAGTTTGACAGCGGAGAAGTGAGTCGAATTTTGTTGAATGAATTTGAATGCTTGTATGATCCATCCTGAATTATTTGATTGTGTTCAAAATAAAAAAAAACAATGTATTAATTCGACACAAATCTATCTAAAATGACCTGATAATCAACATAACATAACCAAAAAAATGCACACTTTGCGGTGTGCGGACTGTGACGCATGACAGCCGTGGCAGTAGATGGAGTAACTGCAAACATTTTGCGATGTTGCCAGACTATTTCGAGTGTTATCTATCCGGAAGCTCGGAAACAATGGTGAAACGGTCGCCGTTGAATAACGAAGTTATTCTGATCTTTAAAGCCAGCCAACGGATAGCTAGTCAGATATTTAGCCCGACATAGTGAAATACCCCCTTAGTCCTCTGTGTATTCTGCCAATTGTTGCATGTTCGTTTCGTTTTTGCACATTTTTTGTTTGAATAAGTCTACAAAACGGAGTCTTCTCGCCAGTAACATGACAGCTTAACAATAAACCAAAAAAAAGGAAATTTTACGAAAGTTCGATGTTTGTTTGTTTTAGAATATTTTGTATGTACCTATTACCTATGCACACTTTCATTAATTGGACATTTGTCGGGTGGTGGATTAGTAGTTAGAGAGTACTATATTGTGAGGCTGAAGGGGGTGGGGAGGGGAAGAGGGAGGTTGGGAAATACCCAGCTACTCGGATCTAGCAACAAACACTGCTAAAGTCACTTTAATAATGATTAGTTATGGTTCAAATATTGTTACAATATACTGTCAAATTACCCATCTGGTAACACATCTAATACTTATTTTTTCTTTAATTTTGAAATATTTTCTGTTTGTATGTAGAATTACTTTATGTTTGTGATTACTCTTATGTTTGCTTCACTCAAATGTAAATTGTTAACCTCGATACAGGCTTAGTCCTAGTGAGGTTGATTTTTATGTGAAAAAAAAAACTTGTTTTATGTAAAGTGGGATGCAATAAATAAAATAAAATTTCAGGCAATGTTTTGATTCTGAATGGTGGTCCTTCACCAGGGCAATACTGAAAGTATCTACCACTCTTAGGACGGGTTGTTTCGGAGGATTTGAACAATTCATCAAAATTCAATGATGATTTCCGGGTTCTGTGAAAATCCTATTCAAGTTCTGTTATTATATCAGCATAGGGTAGTTGCTTGAGAGAACTGAAATAAAAACAGAACTTGAAAAAATCTTTCACAGAACCTGAAAATTAACTTTGAAATTTGAAGAATTGTTCAAATTCTCCGAAACGACCCGTCCTTAATGTATTATTTTTGAAGCTTGAGCAACCTGTTATTTTGGTAGGAGAGGGTGATACTTTGGTGTAATCGATGATAAGCACTGAAAGAAAGAAAAGCATTGCTAATGTGAATGGTAATGGTAAATTGAACCTGAATTTCAAATTGTTGAATAAAGTACAAAAGCTTTGCCTTTGTGGGATTTTTTTGTTACTCTTTCATTCTATGTATCAAAAAAATGTAATAATAATTTAAAGGCACCTGCTTACAAGCTTACAAGCCATATGTTTGGCTTAGCCAAGGCCTTAAAGCATCTGTGTCTTTCCCTTTAATTGTCGCATCATTTATCCACTCGAGTGATGGTGTATTTACAAAATAAATGCCTTGAGCGATTGAAATTTCCGGGCATTCGATTAGAAAAAAATTAATTTACTGAAAAAATTGTCTACCTAAATTTAGGCAGCTTGACTCGTTATTAAGGCGATGCACTACGTCGTGTAATATTTTAAATCGAGCCGCTATCAATAACACCCCTTACGAAGATGGCGATAAGGTTTAAATTCCCGCTTAACACCATCCGCCTGTTTTGATTTATGCAAGAAAAAAAATGGCCAAAAAGTGCCTTTTATTTTATTTTGTGGATGTCCAGGCATAAATATTAAATTTTTTTTCGATCATCTTATAAATAACTTAATTTGCTACATTATACAATAAAATCATAAACGAAAATGGGTTCGTAAGTAGGAGATTTTGAACTTTAAAGCAGTTTTCATTGGCCTTATACATAATTTTTTTCTGGGCTTATAAAAAGACTTATCTAAAAAATACTCGATTATTTCAAAGGCCAAGATGTATTCTACTCGCAGTATTTAATTAAAGCATCTGAAACATTTCTAGGCGACCAAATTTTCAAACCATCTGAACACATGATTTTGCATTACTACGTAGTGCATCGCCTTAACGTATTATCTAATAATCCACCCACGAGGTTTCTAAATGAACGTGTTTTGTTCTGCAGGGTCCTCAAGATTACATAAAGATCTCCATCATCGGCGGAGTCCAGTTACAGTTCCAGTACCAGGCCGGCAATGGGCCGCTGGGTTTGGCCGTGGAAACTTCCTACAAACTATCCGATAACAATTGGCATTCCGTCTCCGTAGAAAGAAACAGGTAAAGTTACTATACGTGATTTCTTCAGATTTATCACCTTCAACATACCAACTTGAACTACTCGATTGAATATTCTTTTTAATTGCAACAATAATATCAGGACCGATTCATATAGATACTCGCTTGTACCTAGACTGCATCTGATTGAAATTGTAGATGTGTTCAACTGTACGGAAAGTAGTTAAAGAAGGCTATAATAACATATCTCAGTAATTATTAAAATTAAGGTTAGCATAATACTTTTCTTCTGCATGGGTTCTATATAATTTTAACTCATTGCATGCGGCTGTATCAACAGTTGATACGGAAACTTTGACAGCCGATATTCCAGCGCTCTTTCGTCATAAATGTATTTCTTGCTCACTTGGACATTCGTAGAACTATCACGATGCTGACGTCTACAAGAATTTCTCAAAAATAAAATTGTATTTCATAAAAAAAGATCGATAATCAAGTGCGCCTCTTCGCGCCTTTTAGTCCTTTAGTTTACATTTTTGTCAACGGATGGCGTTAGTCCAATTTTGTTATTATATAAAGTGACATAAAATTTAAGTGTTCAGTTTTAGAAAAAGTTTTCATAACTAAAAATGATAAGTGATCATGGTGTCCCACTTGTGTCTATCAACGCAGTGGCCTAAGTACACACACACCGAGTGAATGGTGGGACCACATTCAAAAGATACGGTACGTCTTTGTATGAAATTTGATGTTTTTGTTTTTATAAACATCTAAGAGTGTTGACACACGAGAATTTGTTTGAATATTGTGGAGAATAATCTGTTCTGTCTATATAGTCCAATAAATCATGCCAGAATGCTATAATTTGACATTTAATTGCGTGCATAGGTATTTGAAAATATGTACCGCGTACGGGTATAGATAAAACGGAGCAAATTAACGCGTTCAAAAGGTTAAAGGAAAAGTTTGAAAAGCCCGTGTGGGCGTATAATGTATATAAATAAATAAATAACCTACATAATATGAAACAATATACCGTCAATTTAATATCTGCCGTACATTTTTCTTATCTCCTTATTTTTTGTCTTGCAGGAAAGAGGCCAGGATCGTAGTGGATGGAGCCCTGAAGGAAGAGATTCGAGAGCCCCCTGGCCCCGTGCGAGCCCTGCAGCTGTCCTCAGCGCTGGTGGTGGGGGCCTCCGTGGACTACAGGGATGGCTTTGTGGGCTGCATTAGGGCCTTCCTGCTCAATGGCCGACCAGTGGACCTCAAGGGTTATGCTGAGAGAGGTGAGCCAGTTCTTTCACATCATTTTGTATTCTGTATTACTTTGATTATAAGATACCCTTAGTTCTTTTTCTGTATCACATTTCCACTAGGTCATTGATTTTTGTGGTTTTTAACAATATATTGTCTTCCTCTGTCAGCCTCTTCTCTCATTACCTCCCACATAAGTAATTCTTATTGAACTGGAGGTTCCTGTTTTATTTATGGTACCCACTCTAATGATGTAATTGCTGTCCCATCTCTCCAGGTCTCTACGGAGTGTCAGCCGGCTGCATTGGGCGTTGTGACTCGAGTCCTTGTCTCAACAATGGAACGTGCACGGAAGGATACGACGGATATAACTGCGATTGCCGCTGGACCTCCTTCAAAGGACCCATCTGCGCTGACGGTAAGTACTTATAACTACTGCTTATCAATTTAATATCTATTCAACCAATATCTTCCTAATTCATAGGCTCCTATATTATTATGAAATTCTAATTCATTATCCTTTGTTTTTAGAAATTGGTGTGGTGATGAGACCCAGCTCCATGATAAAGTACGACTTCATGGGTTCCTGGCGTTCAACTATTGCAGAGACCATCCGTGTCGGGTTCACTACCACCAATCCCAAAGGATTCCTTCTCGGCTTCTTCTCCAACATCTCCGGGGAATATCTCACCATCATGGTTTCTAATTCAGGTAAATTATCCAATTAATACCCTTTTATCTATTACCAGAGTGGTTAATACTCTCAGTATCGTCCTGGAGAAAGACCACCATTCAGAATCGAAACGTTGCTTAAAATGGCTTTAGCAACTGGATCTAAAAAGACAGGTACTTAGCAACATTCCTCCTCCCATCTCCTTCCCGTTCCGACTCTCTTCATACTCACATACCCTGATAATTGAAAATGACAAATTGGGGACTCGGTATTCACAAAATACAATTTGAAAACCTATCTATTGTGCATTAAATGCAGTATCTATCCGGCCTAAACCTATCTATTGAGTATTAAATGCAGTATCTATCCGGCCTAAACCTATCTATTGAGTATTAAATGCAGTATCTATCCGGCCTAAACCTATCTATTGGGCATTAAATGCGGTATCTATCCCGCCTAAACCTATCTATTGGGCATTAAATGCAGTATCTTTCCGGCTATAAATCTATCTATTAGATATTAAATGCAGTATTTATGCAGCCTAAGCTTATCTATTGGGAATTAAATGCAGTATCAGTTATCTATATGTGAAATTAGCTAATCTATTGATTTTTCAGGGCATCTTCGTGTCGTGTTTGACTTTGGTTTTGAGAGGCAAGAGTTGATTTTCCCCAACAAGCACTTTGGCCTGGGACAATACCATGATGTGCGACTCTCCAGAAAGAATGCTGGAGCCACTCTTGTTCTACAGGTAGGGTATATTTTTAATTAACAATCACTTTTCTTGATCATAATTTTATGAATCTCCCACCGAGCCTTTTGGAAGAACCATAGTTTTGTGGAGATTCAACAACCCTAAGCTGGCAAAACTTATTCTTTTTAGTAAAAATACTTTGCCTAATGCAATAAAAATGAAACCGGACTGGAGCCTCCAACAAAGAGTACATTTATCTGACCTCTGGAAGGAAATTGAGAAGAGAAAAGAAAAGGGTGACATTCATTTCCGAATCAAACATTTTAATGGAATTTCTAAAATTATCAAAAGCCATGCAAAATACTGATAAACAAACATGACATACTCTTAAGACTCAATGGATGTTATCAAATTGTTCCAGGAATCCGTACGAAATTGCAACAACTTAAAATGAATTCATCCACCTTCTCGTGTGATATTTGATTACTAACCTCGAATATCACCGCAAGAACACCTGACAAACAAATTATGAAAATTATACATCTAAGGAGGGAATCCCACAGCCAAACTGACAATATACACTAGAAATACTTCCTATGTTGCCACTGACTTGGTACCTTTTGGTTGTAGCCCATTTAGCACGCGCTCCATCTTATACTTGCCTGACATTGTATATCGCCATACCATTTTATTTTTTTTCTTTTTTTAAGGAAAGACAAACATTCCCGGGTTACGAATAACCTGACAAAATTTGAAAATCTCCTACTACCACCACAGTAAGCTGAAAATGTTGCTTGTGTTGTGATAGAGGACTTAGCCAGCCGAGGAATTGAACACACTACGCCTGGGTGGGACCCAAACGCGATGTCAACTCGGCAAATTGTTTGATTGAAATGAAAATTTCATAATGATGATGAAACACTGTTTTGTATTTGAAATTTAAGCAAAGAATGGTATTTGGCATGTTGGAAATAAGCCGACGTAGCTCAGCGGCCAGAGCACCTGACCGGACATCAGAAGGTGCGGGTTAAATTCCAGTCAGTGGCATTTATTTTTACTCGGGAGATATGTTCAATTTGTATGGATATTTCAAGCGACTAATTATTGCTCATAATAATTTGTTATCCTTTGTGCTATGCATAAAAAATCTTGTCTTATAAACATGAGTTTATCATTAAAAAAATAAAAATGATACTTACTATCATCATTTTATCAATTTACCTCGTACATAACTTTAGCAGAATATGTATTGATTTAAAAGAATAAGAACATATGTATTAATGTAATATTTGTGTATGTATTTTGTCTAGATTGACAACTATGAGCCAGTAGAATACGAGTTCGACATCAAGGCCAGTGCGGATGCGCAGTTCAACAACATCCAGTACATGTATATTGGGCGCAACGAGTCAATGCAAGAGGGCTTTGCGGGCTGCGTGTCGCGCGTCGAGTTCGACGACATCTACCCCCTCAAGCTGCTCTTCCAGGAGTCTGGCCCTGCCAATGTCAAGAGTTATCCTTGTGAGTTCATTCATCTCAGCAAATCCTTCGCAAAGCATAGTTTTCTGATTTAAATTTATCTTAAGCAGAACACAGATTTTAAAGAAACTTCTCGATGATATAAAGAAAGGAATTCGACTAAGATTTATCCATTAGTTTTCTGGTCTCTTGTTACTTATTTTATAATGATTCTGTTTGGGAGTGAATTGTTACAGTTAATTTAACTCATCTTGCTAATGTGTTCATTTTGAACAAATGACTATTATCTGTGGAGTCAATTTATTTGCTTTTTGGAACAGCTCCTATGGTCTCCAAAAATCGTTGTCTCCCCTACCGTCATAGTTAGAAATATGAACTAAACAGTGTTAGAAATAAAAAATACCAAGCTTTACATTCAAATATAGAAGTTAACCCCAGAATAATTAAAATGTACACCTCTATGTATCCAAAGATTCCGACCGCAATTTGATAAAAATTTCTGAAACTTTGTGAATTTTTAATCAATTATTTTTATATGAGACGACAAAAAGTTTTGTGGCAGTAATATTTATAAAACATTTTTCTATTAAAATAATTGGGTTTTTTTTTTCGTAATCAGTAATTTTAGTTCAGGTAGACGAAAATGGGTAAGGTGAGCCATTTTTAAAACTTTTTATATTTGACTTCAAAATTTAAAAATTTATGTTTGATTTCAAAATTTAAATATATTAAAAATGATATGTTTATTTCTAATAATAAAATTTGAAGGCCTATTTCATCACCTTTCAAAAACAGTTATTAGTTTTCGGATATATTCAACAATATCCCATTTGTTTGGATTTTATTGAGAAGTGAAAATTCACACAAATTCTCCAACTTTCTGACAGCATTTGTGAGAAATGCAACGGTCAATACGTCAGAGACCTGAAGGGTTAAATAATATTATGTTGAATAATTTAAATATATGTTTATTATGGGTGCACCGTTGATAGCTCGATTAGCATTTTTCCTTCTGTAAATTTGAGGTTATCTTTCATAAATTAAATGCGGGTTCTAATGATGTATGTTGTATTGCCTCAGCCGCCCTCACAGAGGACTTCTGCGGAGTGGAACCAGTGACTCACCCCACGCACCTCCTGGAGACGCGGCCCCCGCCCATAGTGGATCAGGAGCAGCTGGCTAAGGACTACCATCGCACCGACGAGGCCATCCTCGGAGGTAAACTTCTTTCACATACATACACCGGCATCTTACTACAGTAGAACCCCGTTAATTCGAACCCCGATAATTCGAAAAAACGCGTAATTCGAAATTTTCGCAAAAAAAATTTCCGCTGAAAAATTTTTTCATACAAATTTTTTTTTAATTCGAAATTCGTTAATTCGTAATTCGAAATTTATTTTTGTCCGCGCACGAAAATTTGTTCGTGTAATTCGAAAAAATTTAATTTTTGCGAAAATAAATCATAATATTTCGTAAATCTGAATCTAAAAGTCAGCCGTGGCGGTAAAACGCCGAAAAATGTATTTTTCACGTGGTTATACATCGTCCTAATTAGTATTATTATTTTGTAAATCTGAATCGATTTACACTGGAATGTCGTATTTTTTCAAATTTATTTCGAATATCCGAGTTTAAAGGGCCGAGAAAATACATTTTAAGCGGATATATGTCGTAGTTTTACGAGTTTACGCCAAATATCTGCATTTAAAGGGTCGGCCGCGACGAAACTCGGCCGCGTAATTTCGATTTACGCGTAAATATATCGTATTTTTACTAACTTTACTTCGAATATCCGCGTTGAAAAAATACGGCGTGACGGAAATCGATCCATGCCGAAATATGACATATTTTTACGAATTTACTTCAAATATCTGAACTTAAAAGGCCGGCCGCGACGAAAAACTGCCGACAAAATTCGATTTACGCGGAAATATATCATATTTTTACGAATTTATTTCGAATATCTGAATTTGAAGAGCCGGCCGCGACGGAATACGGCCGCGAATTCTCGTTTTACGCGGAAATATATCGTATTTTTACGAATTCAAATTCAGATATTTGAAATAAAGGGCCGGCCGCGACAGATAATTACCGCGAAATCTCGATTTACGCGGAAATATATCGTATTTTTACGAATATCTCAATTTAAAGGGTAGGCCGCGACCGAAATCGGCAGCGAAATCTCGATTTACGCGTAAATATATAGCATTTTTATGAATTTATTTCGAATATCTGAATTTGAAGAGCCGGCCGCGACGGAATACGGCCGCGAATCCTCGTTTTCCGCGGAAATATATCGTATTTTTAGGAATTCAAATTCAGATATTTGAAATAAAGGGCCGTCCGCCACGGAAAATTACCGCGAAATCTCGATTTACGCGGAAATATATTGTATTTTTACGAATATCTCAATTTAAAGGGTAGGGCGCGACCGAAATCGGCAGCAAAATCTCGATTTACGCGTAAATATATAGCATTTTTACGAATTTATTGCGAATATCTGAATTTACAGGGCCGGCCGCTACGGTAATCGACCGCGAAAATAAAGAAATAATTGGTATTAATACGAATTTACAACTAAAATACCACCCGGATTTGAAGAGGCGGCCGAGAAATTCGATTTTCGGCGTATTTTTTTTTTTTTTTTTTTCATAAAATTTCGAATTACGTGGGAATTCGTTAATTCGAAATTTGATTTTTGATGTCCGCTGGATTTCGAATTAACGAGGTTCTACTGTATTCAGTTTGGCATCTATTTCTGATGTTGATTGTTAATATAATTGAACTCTTGGCAGAAATTAATTTGACTTTTCGACTTGGAAATCAATTCGATAGAACGGAAAGATTTCTATCTTTATAACAAGAGCGTGTCTGTCCGGTGAAAATGCTGTTTTAATGATCTTAAACATAGAATAAAGAAGAACACAAGAAATGTTATTTGGGCGTATTTCATGATCCAAAAGTCTGACCATTCTTTGCTTAAATTTCAAATACTAAACAGTGTTTCATCATCAATATGAAATTTTCATTTTAATCAAATGGGACGGCGATATACAATGTCAGGCAAGTATAAGATGGATCGCGTGCTAAATGAGCTACAACCAAAAACTACCAAGTCAGTGGAAACATAGGAAGTATTTCTAGTGTATATTGTCAGTTCGGCTGTGGGATTCCCTCCTTAGATGTATAATTTTCATAATTTGTTCTTGCCAGGTGTTCTTGCGGTGATATTCCTGGCGCTGGTGGTGGTGGCGGCCATCGTAGTCCGGACAGTCTCCCGCCACCGCGGGGAGTACCTGACGCAGGAGGAGGTAGGCGCTGCGGGGGCGCCCGACCCCGACGAGGCGGCCCTGCGCGCGCACACGGGCCCCCGGGTTCAGAAGAGACAAGAGTTCTTCATATAAACAAACAAACTCCCTCAACAGTACAAATTATTGTTATATACCACATTCTTATTTTTGCAAATGCGAGAGATCAATTTTTCCCGTTGAAAGTTTTATACAAGTGAATTACTACGGAATTTAAAGACATTATGTAATTGAATAATTTTGCAGCTATTTGCAATATAACTTAAGATCATTTCTTAAAGATTCATTCAATTTTCATACCTTATCACAGACTGAAATAATGCGTTTTAAAAATATTGTTTACAAATACAAAATGTAACCATCTCTTACATCCAAATATGTAATTCATTTTAGTATTTCTCCTGTTTTTTTCTTCTAATTTCTAAGGTTCGATTTAAAGGTGAATCTCAATAACAAATGTGCACACAAGATTAATGTAAAATACAAAAGGTGAACGCACAACGGCGGAAACGCCCATTGAAATTTGATATTAAGTCTCTAATTTATTACCTTTACCAATCATTTTGGTCAATCTGACTTCTTTCATTGTGTTGTATTGATGATATTAAGTTAATCTCTTAAACCGTGACAGAAGAAATGAAAAGTTTAAAGGCCTTAATGAAATAGTGTTACATAAAATAAGTAATGTTTATAATATATTGTTTACGTGTTATTATGTAAATAATGTCAACAATGCTTCATAATTTACGTAATATATTTTCCTTTTTAAACCTGTCACCGTATTCGTAATAGCTTTAAATTGAATCTCTGCCTTCGTGAAGTTAGGTGAATCTCTCATTCAAATTTCGTTTTAATTTTAGATTGAAAAAAAATTATGTATGTTTGTCAGCAATGGCTGACATAAGAGTTAAAATTAATTCTTAAAAAACCGATAGTCTTCCCCGGGTCTGTAATGTTAAAATCATTTTGGATAAGCTTTCGTCTCATTAAAACTAAAGATATCGATAAATAAAATGAATGCCAAATAAAATTCAATTATTTGTATTATGTAATCTCAAAAACAATTATTTAAAATCCACATTAAAGCTGATATTTGATCTTCGGTTTGTAATATCTTTTCTTGTATTGTTATTATTAGTGTCATGATGAATAATGCGTGTATAACATTGCATGTTGCAATCTCAATTAAAAGTACTATTTACAATTATGATTGTAGGATGGTATGTACATATACCTATAATCTATATAAATGATGCATTTTACGTATATGTATGTATATTATGATTTAATTAAAACAAATGTTGTTTTTTTTATTTTTAGTTTAGGACCTTTTTTTACAAAAGTTTATATGAATATTGACTTGACTTATACTGTATTATAATATTTATGAACACATAATTAATTAGAGTTTTCCATTCCACAGCATAGCTTAGTATTTTGCGACACTTGACCCTCGTAGAGTTTACATTTCTATTTTCTTTGTGTGTTTTTATTGCATTTTCTCATTGGTTTTCCGTCCATTTTGTTTCGTACAAGATTTAATTTTATAAATTAAGATATTTTCTAATTGTATTATAGATTATATTGTTTTGATATTTGTAGAATAATCAAATTTTTATTTTTTACAAAATGAAAATATAAATCGAGTACCTGTGTAAGAGATATATAAAGCTGACATAGAGTAAAGACTTTTTGTTCATCACAAAACATTTAAACATGCTCCGCTGTTTATTATCATTCATGCTTGTGGATTATGTAATGAAATGTGTTACATGTTTTGTTCAATTTAACAATGAATCTCTGAAGCTTAACGGCCTAATTTGATGCATGAAATGCGTTGATGATTTCTGCAAATGGACAACATTATTTTAGAAGGTCCACTGTAAATTATGTATATTAATGCTATCAACTGTCTAAACGCCTTACTTCTGTTTAAAAAATCGAGAAAAATCAGATATAATGTATTCCTGTCCCTAAGTCACTTACAAATAACAAGTACTAAATGTGGTATTTTCATGTTGGTACTATTATTGAGTAGTCAGTTGGTTTCTTTGCATTTCCTGGGAGGCCCAAGTGCCTTGGACGTGACTCCCTCTCGGCAACAATATTGATTTCTATCAGTTTGTAATCTGTACAAAAGCTAGCAACGGATTTTGTCTTTTCTGAATATTATGTACTTTTGTAAAAAATAAAAAGGGTGAATTCTAAATAAAGCCATTTTATATAAATCATGTGTTTTTATGTTTTTTCCTTCATTATTTTCTCTAAGTTTGTTTGTCTTTGAATGTTCAAATTCAGAAACATTCAAAGGAAGGTCTAAAGGCGGGTCTCCTGTAACCATACATTTGGTTCAAACAAGCAAAATGGGGGTGTTGCAGTACACATTTTGTTGGCAGACGCAATGTTTGTGCTTTCCGTGGCCGATGGAAAACATTTTTCGCGCAGGGGAGAGGGGATTGTTTAATTTCTTGACAAACCACCGTGTGGTACGCTCAGTCATGGAGCGTAAATAGCTTGAGTTTTTGAGATTATGTGCAATGAGCGAGCATAATAATTATGAGTTTAATAAATTGTAAATTAATAATGTGGTAATGGATGATTGTTTCTATCATGAACTCACCTTTAATCCTTCAGGATAATTTGTTAGCTTTTGGAAACAACTCCTATGTTCTCATCTCCCTTAGTGTCATGGTGAGAAATATGATCTAAATCAGAGGTTCCCAAAGTGGTCTATATGGACCCCCAGGGGTCGATATCGGCTTGCTGGGGGTCTATGTCCGCGAGAAAAAAATTTGGGGGTCCAGGAGATTCAAATGGGGGTACATACGAGCGGACCCCCATTTACCTCAAGTCAACATTTAGGAGTTCCGTAAATGACACAATACACCTAACACAAATATAATAGACTGAGAAATTACTTACTTGATATTTGTATTTTTATATTTCGTAAAGTTGTTAATTGAGGTATACAAATAGAGTCTACGTTCCTTTTCTCATCAGAATTAATATATTGAACCAAAACATTGCACATTGGAAGCCGCAAATTTTCCTAGTTCCCCAACTTGTTTTTAAAAAACGTCCAGGGTAATAATGACGTTCAACATTCAAATGCACTTCACACAGACTTCAAAACTAAGTTTGAGGACATTTTGACTATGGAAATGGAACGATGAAGAATCGGATATCATGTGACAAGAAGAACTGACCGGAATAAGCACTGACAAAGAACTTAAGGGGCAGATCTGTGGGGCTAGCTACAGAAATAATTTCCCGTTGCTTATCCTGCTTCATTTTCATTTGGTGTAATACCTCACAAGGGTGCCCCTGTCTGCACAATGTAAAGACAGAGCAACTATACCGCCACCCGGTTGTTAGGCAGGCAAGGGAAGGGAATCTTTTTACTAAAAAATAAATGATTATCACATGGGATGTTAATAGTTTTAGGAAAATTCAATATTCGGCAGGCAGGGGGTCTACGGAAAAAATAATATTTGGCAAGTGGTCTACGGGGCAAAAAAGTTTGGGAACCTCTGATCTAAATGGTGTTAGATAGAGAAAACATCAAGCTTTATATTCACATCTGGAAGTTTACCATAAATGAATTAAAATGGTTTTATGAAACCAAAAGTTCCGTCCGCAATTTGAAAAAGGCTTTGTGAATTTTTTATTCATTATTTTTATGCGAAATGAAAAAAAAGTGTGGTGACATTAACGCTTGGAATACATTTTCTAAATGTAAGAAAGGTTTTAGGTGGTACGCCTGCTTTTTGAATGTGTAAGAGCGAGATGACAGATCGACGTATAAAAGATGATGGATGCATCTGCTCGCTCTCTTTTCCCAACCGACAGCTAAGAAGATAGTAGTAGACAATCCGTTCTAAAGTGTTAATAAACATTCTATCCGCACACGCGTATAATTATTGAGATCCTCACAGTACCACCAAGTCTGTATATAACAGTGGCGCAGCCTACGGAAATCGTAAAAGTTAACATCGATTAAAAGAATCGACGCGCGAGATTTCGCACGGAAAAAAAAAAAAAGCGATATTGTCGGAAGCTCGGATTGCAACATACTGTTCGGGTCTTTAAAAAAGGCCGGACCGAAATCATTGTTTCTTCACTGAAAGGAGTGAAGAAGAAGAAGTCACTGGAGCCAGCCAGCTTCTCGGAAGGGGGAAGCACGGGAGGGTCCAGGGCGTCAAGCGGCAGCATCTCAAAGGATCGGAGGGGTCCGGGCCACAAGAGTGGTCTGGGGCAGCCATCAGCAGCACCGAGGGTCAAGGATCGGTGTAACCAGGTCTTAGGAGCGGTCTGGGAAAAGCCATCCAGCCAACAAGGGTCAAGGAGCGGTTTCCTGAGAGGGTCCAGGGAGCAGATTGGAGAGCGGAGGAATCTCATTGGGAAGTTTTTCTGTTTTTCTTTTCTTGTCTTGTGGGTACCTTCTGGGCAGAGGAAGCATGGAGTCAGGATTGGGGTCCTTCAGTTTGCGTGACGGTAACTGGGAGAACTTCAAGGTCCGTCACGAGCCGTACCTCCTTGTGAATGTTGAAAAGTACGCATCGGATGTTAAAAAAAGGGCTATTTTCCTAAATGCTTTGCAAGATGATTGTTTTTCTCTACTGGTAAATTTGTGCATTCCTAAAAAAGTAACAGAGGTTAATTTAGAAGATTTGATATCTAAGCTCAATGAATATTGTTGTATGACAAAATGTTTTTTTGAAGAAAGATCACAGTTCTATACTATACAGCTAAACAAAGGAATGACGAATCGCATTCACGATTTTGCTGTTCATTTAAAGTCTCTTTCTAGCAATTGCAGATTTGGGAATAGTTTATCAGAGAAATTAAGGGATTTCTTTGTATTAGGTTGTAAACACGGTAAGATTAGAGAAAAATTATTTCTCGATAGTGAGTCATATACTTTCGAAAAATGTGTGCAAGTGGCAGAGTGTATTGAACTCGTAGCTTCAACTCAATCTCAATCGGCTGATAACAGAGTTTTAGCTAATGTAAAAGTCAGCGGAGGTCGTGTCTCACCTAATACGCATGTGAAAAACAGAGATGGATATAGTTTCAAGCGAAGCAGTAGCAATAATCGGGCACGTTCGCCGTCTCATCAAGTTACAAAGCGTAATTGTACAGTTTGTGGATATGATAACCACACGGCGGTAGAATGTAGATTCTAAAATTATGTATGTAAAATTTGTGGTACTAAGGGTCATTTAGCAAAACATGTAAGCGGGTAACAACACGTAAAAACGTGAATACTTTGTTATCGGATGGAAAGGTTGGTGATGTACTATTTATTTATTTTATTTATTTATTTATTTATTTATATATAATGTGTACATTTATTTATAACAATTACAGGTAATAAAGCCTAAGACGTTATAATTGTACCATTCATGCAATGTATATGCAATGCCAAAAATCTCGCAAATGCGCTATAGGACACAAAAAATAAATCTAATTTCTTATCTACCGCATTCAAAAAGCACGTAGCTCTCCCCACAGGTGAGTTCATTAATAAATTAGTGCGGCTTGCTCTACTATATAGAAGATTGTGATGACGTCCTCGAGAGTGAGACTCTGGTACAAAAAAATTTAATTGGGCCAGTATCTCATTATTAGATAAGTGACCGTTTATTAGTTGGAAAAAATATTTAAGCAAAGCAATACCTCTACGTGTCTCTAGGGAGTGGTAATTGGTCATGCCTAATATATAAATCGATGGGTAAAGCCAAGGGTAACGTCCATAGAGCCGCGAGAATAAAAACCTTAAAAAAAATTTATGGACTCTTTCAATGCGTAAAGTGTATGTTAATTCATTTGGAGCCCAGATGATCGAGTTTGATTCAAGTACACTTAGGACTAGTGTGTTATATAATAACGTCAGTGTTTTTGTGTTACGAAACGGATATGAGTTTCTAATTACGAAGCCGAGAAGCCTGTATCCTCTGCTTATTAAATCATCGATGTGTTGGTGAAAGGTTAGTTTGCTGTCGTAAATAACTCCTAGATCTTTGATTTGATTTAGATGTTGGAGAATAATTTCATTGATTGTATATTCAAATACATGCGGTTTCTTTGATCTTGTATACGAGACGATATTGCACTTGGGTGTACTGAAGTTTAAGCCATTTATTTTGGCCCAGTTTGAGACGCAGTCGATATCACGTTGAAGGAGAATACAGTCAAGATGGTTTTTTTATTGAACGATATAGTTTCAAGTCATCTGCAAATAGTAAATACAGCGAATGTGTGATGACTGAACCAATATCGTTGATAAAAATCAGAAACAGAAGTGGTCCAAGGATAGACCCCTGAGGAACTCCAGAAAAAACTGTGAATTCCAAAGAACTGGAACCCTTATAATAAACAAACTGTCTACGATTTCGAAAATATGAAGCAAAAAAACAGAGTAGTCTTTTGGAAAAACCAAATGAAGCTAGCTTATTTAGAAGAATGTCGATGTGTATTGAGCCATATTATATAGAAGTTTCACTCGATGGAATAAATAATAAATTCATGTTAGATTCTGGAGCATCTTGTAGCGTAATTCCCGAAGAGTGTTATTTCAATAGATTCAACAGAAAACGTGAGCTTACGGAGTTTTGACAATACGCTCATTGGTGTGGTAGGTGCGTTTTCACCGATACTGGAGTTTAACGGCTTATGCCACCGAATGAAAATTATTGTCGTCAGTAGCTCGTCTCTTTCTATTTTAGGACGTGATTTCATGAATCTCTTTAACGTGGGAATAACTGGGATCGTTAACTGTGTAAAACAAAATACATTAAAGGAGCGATTAGTAAAAAAAATTCCAGAAGTTTTTACGGATAAATTAGGCAAGTTTAACAAGTACGAAGTGAATTTAACGTTAAAAGATTCTGCCATTCCGATATTTCGTAATCACAGAATAATGCCGTTCGCTTTGAAGGAAAAAGTTGAAAGCGAATTAAATAATTTACTTTCAGACGGTATTATAGAGCAAGTTCAATATAGTGATTTTGCGATTCCAATTGTGCCAGTGATCAAGAAAAATGGTAGCATTAGGTTATGTGGTGACTATAAATCGACAGTAAATAATCAGTTATTAGTTGACAAGTATCCGTTACCTAGAATTGAGGAATTATTGACCAAAGGAATGGAGGGAAGGTTTTTGTTGAAATTGATCTAAAATCCGCATATAACCAGTTTGTTTTGAAAAAGGAGTGTAGACATTTCACAACAATCAATACCCACTTAGGGTTATCTCAGTATAAACGGTTAGTGTATGGGTTGTCACCAGCGCCAGCGGTTTTTGCAAAAGCAATGGCAAATTGTTTATCAGGATTACGGAACATGACGTTCTATTTGGATGATATTATTGTGATACTCCTATCAAGATGAAGATGAAGACGACTTAGAGAAAAACGTGTGTCTCGTTTTAGAGAGGTTAAAAAATTGTAATTTAACGGTGAATAGTGAAAAGTGTGAATTCAATTTAAAAGTTATTGAGTTTTTAGGTTATAAAATAAGTGAACAGGGGATTCAACCGTGTCAGCGGAATAAAGAAGCCATTTTAAATGCATCAGCGCCTAGTGATTTAAATAATTTGAGAAGTTTGTTAGGTATGGTTAGTTATTATCGTAATTTTATTCCAAACATGGCAAATATATTGTCACCATTATACGATTTACTTTAAAAAGATGTTAAGTTTCAATGGGGTACGGAACAAGAAAGCAGTTTTACGATAATAAAAAAAATAATAACTTCGGATAGGATTTTAACGCATTTCGACGATAATATTCCTGTGAAACTTGTCACGGGTGGGAGCATGAATGGGCTCGGAGCAACGTTAATCCACGTCTTTAAAAATGGCCTAGAAAGACCAATAGGGTTTTTTTATAAATTTAATTTTGATTAAATTTGATAATATTATTATTAAGTTCTGGCCTTGTAAGCCGAAACAGCTGTCACAATAATAAAAAACTAAAACACTTGCAGAACTTAATAATAATATTATCAAATTTAATCAAAATTAAATTTATAAAAAAATTAAATGGAGTTCTACGAATTAAACACAAAAACAATAAATAAAAAAAAAACCAATAGGGTTCGCAAGCAGAACTTTAAATAAAGCGGAAAAGAATTATTCGATTTTGGATATTGAAGCAACAGCTATAATTTTTGGGTTAAAATTTTTTTATCAATATTTGTACGGCAGAGAATTTATTTTAGCTGTAGATAACCAGCCTTTGGTCAGAATTTTCGGTCAGAATAGAGAAATTCCTAAAATCGCGGCGTCAAGATTACAACGTTATGCGGTTATGTTAGGATCGTTCAATTTTAAGATTGAATATGTAAAATCGAAAAATAATTGTTCATACTTTCTGAGCTGGTGTCCGATTGAAAAGGTTAGCTGTGAAGATAATATAGAGTCTGGTTACATTAATTATTTTGAAAATAACGGGTTTAATTTGTCTTTAGACGTGATAAGAAGTGAGACCGAAAAGGACGAAATGTTAAGTCAAAGTAAAACAATTTCTTATCGAGGGTTGGCCAGCATCAGTAAAAAAGGCACAAAATGGTAATTTTATTAGAGTTTTCTGGGAAAAAAGGTTAGAATTGTCATTGATAAATGGGTGTATTTTATATCAACATAGAGTTGTTATTCCTGAGTCTTTAAGACAAGAAGTTTTAAAGATGTTACACAGATCTCATTTAGGGGTTTTTAAGACTAAAGGCATTGCAAAAAGCTTTGTCTGGTGGCCAAAAATTAATCAAGATTTGGAGAAAATAACAGAAAATTGTAGAGATTGTTTAGAAATCAAACCAGAATCACAAAAGAGTTCATTAGCAGTATGGCCTTATGAACCTGAAGTATGGTTCAGGGTGCATATTGATCATGGTAGCTTACATAATAAAAACTTTTAAGTTGCGGTAGACTCTTCTTCGAAGTGGATCGAGTGTCTGGAAGTAAACAGTCTGTCTTCAAAAGAAAATATTGAAGTACTTCATAGGTTATTTTCACAATTTGGTTTTCCAGCAACTTTAGTTAGTATATGTTTTTGTACATGTTTTTGTTCTGAGGATTTTGAAATTTTTTGTAAGAAAAATGGGATGGAACATATCACTAGTCCAGTTAACCACCCGAGTAGCAATGGGCAAGCTGAGAATGCTGTTAAAACCTGTAAAAATTTCTTAAAAAAATTTGTAAACATAACAGATTTCCTTCAGATTATAAAGAAAAGTTAGGTAACTTTTTAACAGACTATAGAAATACCGTTCATGCAACAACAGGGTGTGAACCATCTGTATTATTAATGGGAAGGGAAATTAGAACAGTATTTGACTCTCTGATTCCTAGGAAGGTTGATGAAAGAACGAATAGTTCAGGTTCTACTCGACAACACGAAGTAATGCAAAAGGTTATTCAGAGTCAAGTCAATCAGAAAAGACAATATAAGGGTAGAAATAAGATTTTAATGTAGGTCAGAAAGTGATGACTAGAGATTTCAGAGCTCAGGGTAATAGGTTATGGGTCCCTGGGGTTATTGTTGAAAAAAAAGGTAGCAAAATATATTTCATAAAAATTAACAAGTCTAATATGGTGTGGAAAAGACATTTCATCAGATTAAAAAATTACATGTTTCATGGCAGGAGGGAGATAAGCCGGAATTCGATACGTCTGACACAATGGAACTGTCGACGGATGAAGTAAATCTCTCAGGTATGTTACGTAATAGAAGTGTCTCTAATACTGTTCCTCCATGTTTCAGGTCTAACCCGTGGCAGGGAAGACTTCGTCCAAGATGAGGGTACTTCGCAATCCACTAGGAGGAGTGGACGGACGATGAGACAGAGAGAAGAAAAGCAGAAAGAACGCGGGAAATGATAGTTAATTTTTAAAAAAAATGTGTTAATTTTTAGAAAATGAAATCTATGAAATAATATTGAAATAATGAAATAAAATTGTAATATTGAAATATGTAGAAATAGGGTATACTATATGTAGCTAGGGACATTCAATTTTAGTAGGGGAGGATGTAAGAAAGGTTTTAGGTGGTACGCCTGCTTTTTGAATGTGTAAGAGCGAGATGACAGATCGACGTATAAAAGATGATGGATGCATCTGCTCGCTCTCTTTTCCCAACCGACAGCTAAGAAGATAGTAGTAGACAATCCGTTCTAAAGTGTTAATAAACATTCTATCCGCACACGCGTATAATTATTGAGATCCTCACAGTACCACCAAGTCTGTATATAACACTAAATAAATAAAAATGTAAATGTTCGTTTGTTCAAAATCTTAAATCTCTGAAAGTACTTCACCGATTGCTTTGAAATTTTGACACAACGTTGTATTTGAATTGAACACATTTCATGTGTTTTTATATATTCTGGTATTATATAGATGTTACCTGTGACAGGTAAAAACATGATTTTTTTTATACAGCGCCATGTGTTGGACCTAAAAGCAACACGCACAATTGTTGGTCTATCTACACATACAGTTGAGCCACAGCAACGCGTAGTGGGGTACAGCCAGTTTTTCTAATAAAATATTCAGGCTGAATTTTTATATATTAAGCTTAGAAACCAGTTAGAATTTAACTCAACCTTTTGGTGGAATGCATTTTATAATATAAGACGTCGTCCTGCCACAGACCGCCTTCTATGTAGGGAAGTTAAAATTTGTGTTAGTATGTATTTTTGGATGAGAAATCTGATTTAAAAAAAAATCGTTTAAATTATTTTTAAACGAAACTTTACTCAAAATCATTTATCATTAGTCCCCGAACAACGCCGGGTATATTTAGGTACTTCAGCTAGTTAATTATAATTGTCAACTTTTTGTGAAAATGAAGTCAATTTTTTTAGGAGCAACATCGGCAATTTATTATTTTGCAACTAAAAATGTTTTTTTTTTTTTAAATCTCACTCTCACTGCCTTAAAATAGATTCGCGGACTTGTTTGTGCCCTTGATAATTATTAAACCGTATTGCTAATCTAATGACACTGTTTGTGGGAACATTATCTAATCTATGTATTATTAATAGTTTGCTCATAATACGCCAATCTAAAATAGCCCTTATTGCACCGCATTCACTAAAACGGTAACGAGACAGCTTTCAGTGGGTATTTGCTGAAAAGTGACGCCTGCGCCCTTCCGCCCGATTCTGCTTTCCCGGCCAAGGGCTGAGGTTATGTTGTGTTTTCTCTTACACAACCGTCGGATCTTTTTTGACACCGGTGCAATTAATCGAAAACCAATTTATTATGTAATCCAGCAAAATGGGGAAATCGCCGGGTTTCTATTGGAATAAATTTACATCGTGCATCGTCCATCGCGTCGAAAAGTTATTTTATAATTTGGGGTCGGCGGTCGCAACCTATCCTTGGTGGACAATTGGTATGTGCTGGCTGACGGTCGCTCTCAGCAGCTTGGGCTTGTTAAACTTCCACCAAGAGAGCCATCCCCTGAAGCTGTGGGTGCCCGGAGATTCTCAGTTCATCAAGGACACCGAATGGTTGGTTAAGTCCTTCAAAACGATCCACAGGGCCCAGTACATACTGGCCACGGCTCCTAACGTCCTTGATCCGCCTGTGCTCGCAGAATTAGCGAGAATTAATCATCTTGTTGATAATATAAAGGCGCCAACACGGAGAAAAGAAAACACCTGGAATGATGTTTGCTTTAAGATTCCCATTATTCCAATCGTACCTTTCGATACGAGCTTCAAAATAAGTCCCTTTTTATATTGCCTCATAATAAAAACATTTAAATTTGGATGCCTAAAGAGGAGCATTCTCGATTTATGGGATTTCAATGCCACAACCATCGAAAGTTTAAACCGCAGCCAAATCATTTACAAAATCAACAATACTAAAATTAGCCCAGCTTTGGGACATAATATGGAATACGTCAGTTCTCTCGGCGGAATTGAAAGAGACCAAGACGGTATGATTGTATCGGCGAAATCTGTGCTTCTAGTTTGGTTCGTAAACGTTAATTTCACAAATGTGGAAATGCAGAAAATTGGTAATAACGCCGGGACCGAAGCCTGGGCGAGTGAATCGGCTCTGGCTTGGGAAAAAAAGTTTCTGGAACTCATGGGGCAAATTTCAGCAAACTCCTCGCATGGATTAGAATTGTTTTATGAATCTGGAAGGAGCTACGGAGATAGCAGTGAAAGTACAATGTTCCAGGACATAGACAAGCTGGCGTATGGTATCATCATGATGGTTATTTATATCATAATAATTCTATCCAAATTTAACTGGGTAGAGATAAGATCCACTCTCGCCCTCGTGGGACTGCTGTTCATCGGGATGGCACTCGCCGTCGCGCTCGGTCTCTGCTCTCTCATGGGCATCCCCTACGGCCCGGTGCACGCGTCCCTTCCCTTCCTCATCCTGGGGCTGGGGATCGACGACATGTTCGTGATGAAGGGATGTTGGGACCAGCTCTCCGAGTCGGACAGGAACCTCCCTCTGCCCTCACAGATCGGCCTGATGCTTCAGCACGCCGGAGTGTCTATCGTCATCACGTCCTTTACAGATGTGGTGGCATTTTTAGTCGGGTCCATTACAATTTTACCGTCTCTGCAAGCATTCTGTTTCTACGCTGCCGTCGGAGTTACGTTTTTATTTGTGTTCTCCGTAACGTTTTACGTTGCCGTGTTCGTATTAGATGTTCAGAGAATACGCGCTAAACGTAATGGAATTGTGTGCTGTATCACGCATCCGGACTTCACTCCTACAGATGAAGAAGAGAAATCAATATCTCAGAAGGTTTTCCATCTATTATTTTCTAAAGTGATATTAAGGACACCGGTAAAAATAATAGTGATTTTATTTACACTCGGGATTACCGGCTTCAGCATCGAAGCATTGACGAGACTAGAACAGAGATTCGATCCGATTTGGTTAGTTCCCGACAAAACATATTTTAAACAGTATTTAAATGAACGTGATCGTTACTATCCCGACCTGGGGAAGGAGGGGACTGTATACATCGGAGCTATTAATTATACCCAAGAATTACCGAAAATCTACTCCTTAGTTGATGCGGTGGAATCAGAAAAGGATATCATACACAGTGTGCAAAGTTGGACAGAACCATTTAGAAATTACGTGTTGTCAGACTCCGGGAAAGATGTGAGAAACGAAACATTACCTGATTCAGAATTGCACACACATTTGTCTAACTTCCTGTTCACCCGCTCCGGAGCCGTTTTCCAGCCCATGTTCCAGTTTTCTGGTGAATTAAACTGCGGAAAGTCGGCGCCGCCGATTACAGTGTCCAGTATCAAATTTCGATTTAAAACTTTTTCTGGTCCCAAGATCTACCTCCCCGCCATGCACCGACTGCAGGACCTCGTGAGGGATGCGGACTTCAGAACGGGCGATAAGATCGCTTTCGTCTGGGCCAGGATATTCGCCAACTGGGTGACTGACGAGATCATTTCTGTGGAAGTCAAAAGGAACTTGCAACTGGCTCTGGTCTGCGTGATGGGATGCACGGTGTTGCTGATAACGGACATCCAGATGTGTCTGTGGATCCTGACATGCGTGCTGCTGACGCTGGTGAACGTGTGCGGCATGATGCAGCGTTGGGGCCTGACGGTGGACACGGTGACGTGCGTGGGACTGGAGCTCTCGGTGGGGTTGTGCGTGGACTACGCGGCGCACGTGGGACACACCTTCCTCACGCTGCAGGGCTCCCGTCAGGAGAGGGCCTACCAGACCGTGACGTCCATCGGAGCCGCCGTGCTCTACGGAGGAGGCTCTACCTTCATTTCAATCTCCATGCTGAGTCTCTCAGATTCTTATGTATTCAAGACGTTCTTCAAAATATTTCTTTTAGTTGTTGTTTTTGGGTTATTTCACGGAATCGTCCTTTTACCTATAGTCCTGAGTCTCGTGGGACCGAAAGCCTATTCCATAGTAGCAAAAGATGATGTAAACGCTCATCCCGAGAGGGAAGCAGCCCATGGCGAAGAACTGCTAGAATTAAATTTAAGGCAAGAAGATCTCAAGGAAGAGCCAAGTTCTTGATAAAGTATACATTAAAACATATTTATATTTACTTAATTTATAACCTTTTAAAGGACATGGTCGGGGTTTGTGATACTTTAGGTATAAGTGTTGAGCTAGTCCAGGCAAAGCGATTGCAAAAAATGGTTGTGTTTATTCCGTTGAAGGTCTTGTTAATAATTTATCAAGAGAGTTTAATAATTATTGTATAGGTATATTTAAGTTTTTTTTGACTGTCGATTTTGTATTGCCTAAATGTATGTTAAAAATGTATAATTCACGTGAGCTCAATGATTTCTGTAATATTTAAATACGAAAACTTATACGAGTAGTAGTGATAAATTTATTATTATGTACGTACATAATAATTGTACGAGTATATTATTGTTATTCATGGGTATAATCGAACATCCCGCGTGCGAAAATCGAGGCCGATTTTTAATTCCTTTGGTTTCCTAAAAACTTCTTTCCACGAATTCGCTTAAGGCGATGCACTACGTCGTGTAATATTTTAAATTGAGCCGCTATCAATAACAACCCTTACGTAGATAGCGATAAGGTTTAAATTCCCGATTAACACCATTCGCCTGTTTTGATTTATGCGTGAAAAAAACATGGCCAAAAAGTGCCTTTTATTTTATTTTTTGGATGTTCAGACATAAATATTTAATTTTTTTTCGATCATTTTATAAATAATTTAATTTGCCACATTATACAATAAAATCACAACCGAAAATGGGTTCGTAAGTAGGAGATTTTGAACTTTAAAGCAGTTTTCATGGGCCTTATACATTATTTTTTTCTGGGCTTATAAAAAGATTTATTTAAAAAATACTCGATTGTTTCAAAGGCCAAGATGTATTCTACTCGCAGTATTTAATTGAAGCATCTGAAACATTTCTAGGCGACCAAATTTTCAAACCAAAAACACATGATTTTGCGTTACTACGTATGGCATCGCCTTAATTTCGAATCGATTAAATACGCATAATCTCTAAATAGTATAAATTAAAGTCGCTATTCGCGTCTGTCTGTTTGTGCGCTCAGTTCTTCTAAACTACGCAACTGATTTTGATAGAGTTTTTACTATCATTTAGAGAATTTCTTCCGGAAGGTTTACATGTATGAAACATCCATGTTATATTTACAGAAAATAGAGAAAAGTCGATGTTTTATAATCAAGTCGAAAAAATATATTTTCGGGCACTACATTGCTAACGCTGGCTAAACCTCATGAGATACATCAAAATAATGTACTACGGAATTGTACATCTTAAAAAGGCCTACAAAAAAATCTGCAATGGTATATGTCTATCTTCTAAGGATAACCCATAGCAACGCCAGATACACCTCAGCTAGTCTCGGCTAGTCTTAATAATAACTAACAGTTTTATTTATTTTTCACTCGAATTGCTCGACAAAATTCTACCAGTTTAATTATCGAATTGACGATTTTAGAATCGAATTGCTCAAATGATTTTTGAACAATCGAAATGTATTTTTTTAAATAAACGGTCACTTTTAAATAAATAACTCGATTATGCCCGTGACTGGTTGATAATTTTGTTAATGTTATTTTGTAAAATTATGGACGTATCTACATCCGATATTATGCATAACGCCTCACAACTCTGCCCAAACGGGTGGCGACATAGTTCCCCTGGCTTTACACTGTACCGACATGGGCAGTCTTGTGAGGAGTCACATTAAAAAAATTACAAAAACACAAAAACCATATATATTATATATGTATTGACATAAATAATAATGTTATGAAGAATAGAGAAATTGATATATTATTATGTAAACGTGTTGAATTAAAAATATTATTATTGCAATAAAATATATGTACCTACATTTATAGTGCCCCTAATCAAGTAATCATTAATCATTAATTTTGGGGAAATTTTTTTTAAAATTAATTTTAAACATTTTTTTAATGAAATGAGAATATTTTTTTAGCATATTTTAAATAAGTAGTTATTTTTAATTGGACATTCAAAATTATAATTATAATTTAAAACCTAAAACAATATAAAATAAAGGATTTTTCGCTACATTGTTGGAGGAACGTATTTCATTTGTTAGCCCGTCGTCATACTGGCTTCGCTGAAAAGTAAAGTTTACTACGACTTTTTTGTCTCCAGTTTTTGTTGATTCCTTACCCTCACCGAGCCAGTAAGAAGACGGGTTTACTATATTTGCGAAAGAAACCTAAAGTCAGTGTTATTTCAAACAAACATTTTTCACATTATTATTCCAATAAAGTTTAGTTCCTTGTAGTAAAAGAAAACATTTAATTATTAAAAAATGTCTTTATCTAAAAAAAATACAATAGTTTAGATATATAAATGTATGAAAAATAAATAAAATACAATAGTTAAGATAGTACATTCTTGAAAAATGAACAAAACATAATGTTTGGCAAAAAAATTTCTGACAAAATTACAAAGGTTCTGGAAATGAAAACGCATGATTACTTTTAATTAAGTTTTGTGAATTTGTATTGAGTAAGAAAAACAACATTGAATTATGCAATTTTATTTTTTACTCACTTTTGTAAATAATTGTTGATGGTAGTTTGTATTCCCTATTAACCGGTTCAGACGTTTCAATTTTAGTTGATCAACTCGACACTTGAAAGCATACTAACAAGTGTGAACCTTCTTTCAACAAAGTAAGTTTTTAGTTAGAAATCTTGCAGTTCAATAAAAGTTGTTGCATTAGTTAATTGTAATTAATTGATTTTTTAGTGGGTTCAAGCGTTTCAATTTTATTTGATCAACAATTAATATTTCAATTTCTATTGAACGACAAGATTTCTAACTGTCAACTTGATCTTTTTTGTTAAAACAAAGAAAAAAACATCAACTAAAATTCTCCTGGAAGCAAAGCAAAACGTATGTAACATAAAAGTTACATAAGACATAATAATAACATAAGACTCATTTTGGGCTACAACGATGAGTTGGAAGATGAAAAAAACAAATTGACAGAGACAGTAAAGTTGCATGGTTGAAGACTGGGTTAGCTTTTATGAAATACAAATTTATTGCATTAGAATAAAACGATTGATAAATAATAAACAAATTCAAAGAAACAAGTTTCGCCACAGTTTTAGTCAAAATAAAAGAAAGGTAACTGAAGAGAAGTTGATGATCATTTAATAATAATAAAAAACTGCATATTGCGTAGATATATTAAGAGTTTGTTTGTGTGTGTGCATAGTTTTAAAAAATAAAAGTATAAAAGCACAGAACACCTTCTTTTCTGAAAAAAATGACAAATAATGAGTCTTGAAACAAAAATTAATATAGGTCTGAAAATGTTAGGGTTTTCTTCTGGGAAAACCGTCTGAGCTATTTTATTAGTAGAGTGGTTTAAAATGAAAGATATTTTTATGAGAAATGATTTGACTCTGTTTTATAAAAAAATATTGCCTTGAGGCCTGCACAGCTTTTTTGTATCGCCATTGCACTTGGGAGCATCGTTACTAGTATTGTGGAAACAAAAATTATATTTCTGACATCAATGATATGTTATGTACGTAATAGGTACCTACTTCTGATTCCGATATATTTTAAGTACCTATTTTGAGGAATCTTGATTCTGAAGTGTTTCAATTTTTTTTGTGTAGTAATATTTTACATGTTTTGAATATTATTATTAAATATGTATTACGAAATATCATAGCCACAGATTAACCATTGCACAACCTTTGAAGATATGACATGATTATTTTTATCCAATCTCAACTAGGCTATTACTAATTTTATATATATTTCATATTTATAATGTTTTTTTGTGGAAATAATTTAATAATGTTGTTAAGAAATGTTAATTTAACATTTAGAATTGAAGATAATAATATAATACTTGGATTATATTTATAGAGCCATTATTAAGAAAAAATCATCTCAGGGGCGCTGTCATCTGTTATATTATGTCAACAATATAAATTTCCACTTAGTCTATTATCCCACGGGTCGGTAAGCAATCGACATAAATGCTGTAAGACCCTACGCAGAAAAGTTCCACACTGAACTGCACTGCAGACTGTTACGTTAATATAAATAACTTAATTTTCTGCACAGGGTCTTACAGCACTCGGTTTATGTAGAATGCTTACTGATCCGTGGGACGACGGGATTAATAATACCCAAAATACTGTGCAATATCACTTACCTGGCACTTTCAGAGCTTGAACAATAACATGGGCGAAGTTGAAAATGCTACTCTTCACAACATGTGTACAGTAATGTAACTGATTGTTCTCTTTATATAAAAGTCGCAGAAGAGGTGGCTTGGATACACTTGTGGAAGCGTAGGTCCCGATGAGTAGGGAGGATATAAATTTCCGGCCTTAAGTAGTTAACCCTCTCACACCCAAGGGGGGTAAGGGGATTTGTGCGATATCTAAGTTGTTTTTTTTACATACACATACTCAATTTAGGTTATCCTAGAAAACAACGATTTGGTAATAGATCTGCATTTAAAAAAAATATCTCGTTACTAATTTTTAAGGTATTAAATAATATCTATCCAATTCCAACAAAATTACTCTCACCGCTCTCCCTCGGAACTTCATCAATTTTCTTTTTTAAATCATAGCCACGAACTAGTCGTGAGCGTAGATTAAAAAAAAAGATTTTGATGGGAAGGGCTACAGCAATAATAGTTTGAATTTGGGTTACGCTCCATTTTGAATGCTTGTATTTTGATGTTTGCATTTTTTTCACCATTTTGCATTTTCTAATGTTTGGCTGCTGGGTGAACATTGGCGTTGTTCAGTTAAAAGGGTGGGTATAAAAAAGAAGTTTAAAAAATCTGAATTTTATTGGAAAGAGCAAAAAGTGATACGGTCGCCCTGCTATATATTGGGGACCCTAGTGACCCCTCCTTCGGGTGATAAGATGATTTTTCCTTCAGATATATAAAGGTTAAACAGTTGATTTATCTTCAGTTCACATTCCAACAATATTATATTATGAGGTTTTGGTTTGTGGCTTTATTCACCGCTCTCTTCTGTGGCTGGAGTTTCATAATTTCATTATCTAAGGACCGCAATAATCGAGCAGCTTGTAGCAGTCAATTTAAGGCATCATAAGGGCTGTTGGCTTGCTATCGCGACAACAGCAGCTGCCGACTCGAAAGCACTCAGACTCAGAACGTGACCTGTGTTGTGAATGACATTTTTGTATGAAAACTGCAGAAATGAAACTGGATAAAGCTGACAATGTCATCAGCTACTAGCTGTGTGTCTATTGCAGCACTTATACATATAAACTTTTATTTAATCAAGATGAATTGTTTTTATTTATCACTAAGATTTTATATCGGGTGAGATTTAACATATATTTTATAAGTTCGTTATTGTTTTCCAATGTAACAATTTTTTTTAAATGGCGAAGAACTCCCGCTTTTACCTTACACAGGTTCTATTTTTATAATTTTGTGATACCTACTATTACTGTACCAGCTCTGTATTGTTTGTGTTAGTCACTATTCTAGAATCATCTGTATGTTTGTTTCCTCTCATTTACTTTATTATTAAAAACAAGATTGTTTCTTCAATATGTATCTGTAGTTTTTTTTTAAAGTAACTAATTGTAAGAGAAAATCTATACTTTATATGGCCAATATCACCCTTAATGAGTGAAAGGCAAAATAAATAGTTAAAATATATATACATATGGCTGAAACCTTTAAGTTTCCACCGCTTCGGTCAAGCGTTTCGAAACATGATCCGAAAAATGAATTAAATGAATCATGTTTTTAATCGATCAGATTGGGGAATTGGGAATGGAATCATCTGTTTGTCCTTATGTTTGGTAATAGTAATTCATTTAGGATATAGGGATGATTCATATACACATATGTATCCATATACAAAAGATCTTTACAAAATTTTCTCACCCATGATTTTGAAATAAAAATTACTGAAAAAATTTTGATTTTTATTTAGCCAAGTGTATTTCTAGTTGGGAGGTGGATATGGGTACTGCTGCCCCAGAAACCATTTATGGAATAACCAACAGCTCTGCCAGAGGTCACCCCAAGTGATTCGCTACGATTGGTGACTTAGCAGGGGCACCCGAGCTCAAGGGGAAAGGTTTGTTCTTGGCGGTGGTTGCGTCTGTCCACTAACTGCGCAGTGGACCAGAGAGGCAGTTAAGGGAGACCCTTTGACTTTGCCGGCTGAACTCTCTTGACCCATTACCTTGCACAGGTTTGTCCGTCACTCAAGGAGACACTGACCCCCAGATTCCAACCCACTCCTTGTACTTTTTCTTTAATCAAACTTCCTCCATCCTTTCATTTAAAAGACCCCGCCGTACAGCATCCTCAAAGATAACAAAGACCCTGGGGTTTTAACACAGTGAATTCGAAATCTTCACAAACTTGGATCGATAGGTGTAACTACCGATGATTTCAGACCAATGTTGATATTGCAATAAATCAGGATACGATATACACTGGCACATCTCTCTATGAATTGACATTCCTAAACAGACGGTTATGTAAGAGTTAAAAATACTAATAAATTAACAATGTCAAATTGAAATATTAACTTTAATGTACATTGGCAAGTACTTTTTTACACTAAAAAGGGAGTTAATTAATTCATAAATTCATTATCATAACTAACAACTTTTGTTTCTCGAAGCTGGGACATAATCAATTGATTGTGTCTTAGATGAATTAATTAAGTATATGAATCGTTTATACGATTTCTTTCAGTTCTAACAGATTAGTTAGTTCACCCCCATTCATCAATGAACCAGTTATTTTGCACAACGAACGACATTATAACAAGTTGTGCATATTGACAGTTTATCAGACACCTTGGTACGGCTTTTGTCTACCTACTGTCGGAATCATATTCTACCGTGCTCGCTAATCGCTAACTTTATCAATCGTTCGTGCGACCTCAACCCAAAACGGGGGCAATTGAGTAAATCATATTTGAAGATTTCAAGAAACTTGTCCAGCCATATTGATGTAATATATTTAGATGAGACACGAAGCGAAAAATGATTCCATGATAACTCAACAGTGACTATTCAACACACTTTTAAAAAGTGATATAAAGTCATTAAAAACGATGAAAAAAAAAATTTAAACCTAACCTACTTAACCCAGTTAAAAAAGTTTTTGTTTCATCACTTTCCATGACTTTATATAACTTTTTAAAGATGTGATGAATTATCATTTTGATGATTTATCCGGTCACCGTGAAAAATAGGTTCCGCTTTTTGACCTCCAACTCTCCCAACGCTCTAACTAAAACTACCGATTCAGGTGTAGGAACAAGTTTCGACAAGATATTAGTATGCACTGGTGCCTCTACTTGTCCAGCCATGACATTTTTGAGTTACATGGATTTTCCGTTATTAAAAAAAATTGTGAATGTGGGAGAATGGATCTCTGAGTGGAATCAAATAAGTCTTGTTACGCATGGTTTTGTCATAAACGACAGCTGTGCGTAGGTAATGTGGGCGGTGAATTGTATCTCCATCCTAGGGGGTTATTAAATATAAGCTTAATTGGAGTGTCCATAAGTACGGTCAATAATAAACAATTAAAAAATGTATTTACAGTGTTTTTAATCAGCATTATAGAATTTCGATAAATTGTTGCATTAAAACAATACGTTTTTACAAGTTTACATACAGGGTACAATATGATAATCAAATATCTATTGGCACATTTCAAAATATGTCATCTAATTTACATTGAAGTAAAGATTACCACGATTTCGTGGTTTCGTTATGTTTAGACGTTTCTTTTAACAACTGTAAAATATATTTTTAAGGTCCGTCCAACCTGACAATCGACATCAATATATTTTTTTCACTTTGTTGGGAATCGAACCCGCAACCTCCCGAATCAGTCAAATACGTAGACCACTAGGTCACAACCCCCGCCTAACAACTGCGGAAGATACAATACTCAATCACCCTAAATAAGATAATATCACTAATTTAATTTAACTACATTGAATAACATTGACCATGAAAAGGCAGAAGCCCTTTAAAAGATTCCTGGCCTGCTGTGATTTTTTATGAAAAGAGGATTTGAATTGTTAACAAAATTTTGTAATTAGGTTTTTTTTTTTTGATAGGATATGTAGCATTTTGTCAAAAAGAATTTTTCAATTGCTAAAACATACAACGTTTGTCTCCAAACAGATTTAGGTGTGATGAGTTAATTTATTCCCTTCCTTTTCACAGCCAATATATTTGATGTATAAAATATTATATACATATATATATATGTATATGCAGGGTCCCCGGGGGTTAAGTGCACAAACTTTGGGATGTGCTTCTACATGTTCACATTGCTACAAGTAAAAAAGATACATAACTTTTATCGAAATTTCAAGGTAGTTTTTCAGGTACATACGTTGAATTGTTTTTATGAAAAAAATAATTTTCTTCTATGAAAAATATTTTTGTACTGAAAAAAAAACCTGCAGAATTTCAAAAAAGTTATGTATGTATCTTTTTTACTTTTACCATCATGTAGAATCACCTTCGGAAGTTAGTGCACTTTACCCCCGGACATCTTTATTAGTATACCTAAATTATGACATGGCCAAAAATTCAGCATTACATTTTGTTTATTCATTAACCATAATGTAAAAAAAAAAAACCTAAATACAAATTATTCTGCCTAATGATACTAATACAGGTACAGGCAAATCATTTTAAAGAGAATTAAACTGGTTCACAATAGTTTGGAACACCGCCCGCAGTCCCCTCTTACCCACGATACAATCTCTTCAAAATGATTCTACTGTAGATGTGTGACTATTAAATTCAGCAAGAAAGGTGTTTTTTGTAAATTTCAGCCCATTACTAAAAGTTTCCAATAGTTGATATGATGTTTTTAAATTAGTGGAGATATTACATTATTGCCATTGAGGTACTATTTCACAAAAACGGCGCTAAACAAATCATCAAAATATAATAATTATTATCAATCAATAATGAGTAAAATGTTAAGTCACGTGGCAAATTATTCTATAGAGGAAAAAATAGCAAGGTTTTCTCTTAGAATAGGAGAGAACAGAAAAGTTTTTTTGTCTTACTAGAAGTTACTACTTCTTATTTATTTATTTGTCGATACTTATAATTATAAAAAATGCTTTCTTAACAATTAAAGGCCAGTTGTTTCACAGAATTTAAAGTTCTGTAAAGGTTTTTTTCAAGTTCAAAATGATAAGAAAAATCTAATAGAACTTGAAAATGAACTTTAAAATATGATGAATAGTTCAAATTCTGTGAAAAAACCGTCCAAGTATTCTTAAATCATAATAATCAACTAAGTATGCTTATAGAACTATGAACTACTGAAACTAGGAGGTCAACTTAAGTTTTAATGATACAAAACAATGCGTGCTGAAGGAGTTAACTAATCTGTAATTTAAAATTTCCATTAACAATATTTTTTTTAATAAAAATAAGTTGGTACATAATATTAATATGTAAACCATTTTTTTTCTTTTTGTTTACATGCTAGAACAATAAAATAAACATTTAAAACGATTTGTAACACAAGTAATTAATAATAATATTTAAAATTAATTTTAATCGGAAAGAATAATATTTTTTGATAGGTATTATTTAGTGGTTGATTTTGAGATTCTCTTCATCGATGCCATTGAGGCCATTAAGGTCACTGTGGCCATTTAAGTCGCTGTGACCATTGAGGTCGCTGTGGCCATTGATGAATTTGAGCTTGGCAACGGGGGTCCATGGTTTGGTGTCTTCGTCGTTAGTTTCTGAGCCGTTGGAAACGGCCTCGTGTCCGTTGGCGATGATCAGTTCCTCCATCTTGGGCATCTCTTCTTCATCTGCAGAAGGTAATTCATATTATTTATTACTCAAGAAAAACATTTACAAAGCTTCACTGTACCAATCAAGATATTACATTGCATTACATTGCAACAGTCTCAGATATTCGTGATTTCGGAATAACCCTTGATAGTAAACTACAATATAACCTTCATATGCATCAAATCACAAATAAAGCTGCTAAAATGTTAGCTTCATGTTATGCTTCATCATAAGAAACACAAAACTTTTTAATAGCATTGATATCATTAAGCAACTCTACTTTGCCTATAAGTCATTTGGAGTTTGCATCAGTTGTTTGGTCTCCATTTTACAAAATCCACATAAACAAAATCAAAGCAATTCAAAACAAATTCCTAAAATATCTTTGTTACAAGTCATTTGTAAGATTTAATAATTATGCAGAGGCAGCTTCATACTTTAAAATTGATTCACTGAGTGTACGGAGGCATCATAAGGATGCACTATTCCTGTATAAAGTAGTTAACAATAATATTCAATGCTCAGAGTTGCTAAACAAGATTCCATTCAATGTACCTGCGCGTTCAACACGCTCTTGTGTCCTGTTCAGGGTTGATCAAAGCAAAACGAACTCTAAGCAGAATTCTTGCCGGAACAGACTATGCAATAATTACAATAGCGTATTATCCAAGGTTGATATTTTCAGTTGCGAATTTACCAAATACGAGAGGTCCATAAAAGAATATTTCTCTGATGGTTGGTGAATAATGTTAATGTCTCTATTGTTTATATCTCTATTATGATTTGATTTATATCTACAACCTCTCTCCATGGCTATAAATGTATTGTTTTGTAAATTTTTCAATTATATAATCTTTTGTTTTGTATAAATCTTTTAATTCATATTCCTTTCTCACAAATTTAATTTACTTATTCCATATTATGCTGTCTCAGTAGAGGTAAAGTCATAAGGAGGAAATCTATAATTGGTTTTATTTTAGCTATACAATACTTATGTACAAACTGATTAAATGTAAACTGTCGATTTTCCGAAAATTAATAAATATATAAATATTACAGGGTGCAGCAAAACAGACAGTGCAGTTTTGAAGGACCGGTACTTCTCGTGTGGTGGGAGTAGGAACCTGGGATCATTGTGTCGGGAGGGTCGTACCATTTTCAGTCGTTACCGTGGTTCGGTGGTCTGGACAACGCCGGGGCTTCGTCGTTTCTTGTGAATGGCCGTTTTAGCACCCAGTAGGCTTTCCGGCTGAAATTTACGACTTCTTCCTGTGGGAGGAAAAATCGGTAGGAAATCGCCGCTATACCCGTCGAGGTGTGCCAAAAAGCAGCTGAAAACTTCAGAATTCGCCTTCATCAAAGCATCTCTACTGGGGGCCATCATCTTCCTAATATCATCTTCAGGACTTGATGCATAAAAAGACATGATGTACCGAGTAAAATAAAATCCATTTCTGTAAGTTTGGCCATTTTTTTGTATGTTTTGCCGCACCCTGTATTAAGATCAAGATATCAATAAGTATGATAAAGATAAGTAACAAAATTTTGCAATCTTCCGTTTGTCTATAAATCCATAAAGAAGAGTGTCTGTGGCTTGGTCTTTATACAAATCTAGAGTTTTATTCCGAGATGAAATGAAATTTTTAACAATTAACCTTCAAAGCAAGAGGAAGGTCACTGTCTACATACACGAGCTTTTGAAAAACCACCCCCCATCACCTTTTCCCACCAATTAAAGCAAACTTTTAACACTTGATGAAATTTAGCACACTAGATAAAATAAGAAGAAAATTAGTGTCTGCATCTAATTTAAAAAAACTTTGCTTAAAGCCCGTGTAACGCCGGGTACATTAGCTAGTTACGTATAGAGAACCCATTTTGTTTAGATTAATGATAAACGATTGATGTCTTCATTAATTTACAAGTGTCAAAAAGAGAAGTTGGGGTACCCATTAGTGTATTCCAAAGCAATGGTAGAATGTAAACAATCCTGAATGTAGAGTACGAATATTAGGCCAATGTCAAGGTGAGTGCTGTCACAAGGTGGGATCAATATCTAGGCCAGATTCAAAACACGGTGGAGGTCACTGTCAGTGTCAGGTCGAGGTCAACCTGAGGCAGACAATGTCATAGCTAATGTGTCGCATTTCAAACCAATATTTTTCAGGATTTTCATTTTAATTTTATACAATACATAATTATTATTAATAAAAAAAAAGGTTAAATGTTTAATAGAATTGCGGTAGGTACTTTCTTGAAACTTGTCCATCATATATACTGACGGCCGGCATAGTCCAGTGGTAACGCATTGGACTGCCATTCCGAAGGTCGCGGGTTCGAACCCGGCGTGCGCAAATAAATTTTATTTGATTAATTTGTGTTATTTCACAATTAATTAATTAAAATAATACATAGTATATTTGCGGCACGTTCCAGAGTGGAAGATACTACCAGTATCGCCCTGGTGTAAGACCACTATTCAGAATTGAAACGTTGCTCCAAATGGCTTTAGCCGTGTTTAGTGACTAGATCTGAATAGCCAGGTACTTCCCCACCTTCCTCTTTCCCCTCCCCACTTACCTTCAGCCTCACAACATCCCCCAATTGGGGATGCCATAGTCTCACTGGCTCCAGACGGGAGCAGTTGGGACTCTTGTGAGGTATTCACTATAAAAAAAAAAAAATTAAAAAAAATATTTGAATGTATTCCATTTTTAAAGTGCATCAAACAAAAAAAAGTTAATTGTTTTGTCTTTTGACAGGTTGATAATGGTGGGAATATATAAGTTTGGGAGGGAAAGGATAAAAAGCATGAGATTATTGGGTAGAAATAATGTATGTAGATTTGTTACTGGGTATATACAGGGTGTATCGGCACGTACCCGACAAACTTTAACCATCTATTCCTTAGCACATTTGGAGTAAAAAATGTTATGGGCACTTTGCTGTCCGGTAACATTTTTTTTCAATTAAAAACAAAAAAAAAATCAAAAATCCACACTCCGTCACTGTCATTGGAATTGTTTCTCGCGTTCAACAGCTGTTATTAGCAAGTGTGTCAAAAAGTGTCCTCGCTCTTTCGTACACACTAAATAATAAAAGTTAAAAATGAGACGAATGGTGCCGTGCCATTTCGTTGTGATTGCAAAAGCGCGCCAATGTAGGTACGTACGTACATTATTCAACGAAACTCAACCAAAATATTGCCAGACGGGTTTTCAAACTTTGACAAAGGATAAAACATTGGTGACATGTGGTGAAAATATGAATAATAAATTTTTTATTAAAAAAAAATGTTACCAGACAGCAAAGTGCCCATAACATTTTTTACTCCAAATGTGCCAAGGAATAGCTGGTTAAAGTTTGTCGGGTACGTGCCGATACACCCTGTATAATTAATAGAAAAATAAGAAATTTAGTACTTTTAATATTATGTATTGTTGTTAAAAATTTAAATGGTATCAATGATATTAAAATTGGTTATTCACACTGAATATTACTTATTTAAATTTTTTTTTAAATAACTTTGATATAGGTAGAGATTTGCAACTTTTATCTTATCTAGCACCTAAACAATCTGATGGTAACATAGAATAAAGAAGAACACAAAAAATGCCTTGTGGAGATGTTCCATGACCCAAATAAGGCCAATCAGGCCTTAAATTTCCAATACAAATTTCACCATGATTACGAAATTCAAATGGGATGGAGATGTACAATGTTAGGCAAGACATAGAGTGCAAGCAAGCCAGTGATAACATTTGTTTCCATTCAAATTTGTATGGAAGGCACTTCTAGTTTTCTTCTTTATTCTATAGTTCGTTGGTCAGATGAGCTCTAAGTGAGAAATTGTAATCAGTTCTCTTACCCGAGCTGACGTCGGACATGGTCTTGGGGCTGAAGCGGCAGCCCTTGGACAGGTAGGGCTTCAGCTTGCCCACGGAGGCGAGCACCAGGCCCAGGAAGGGCGGGGAGGGAGAGAGGGGGCGCGACAGGTACTCGGGGTGGAACTGCACCGAGAAGTAGAAGGGGTGCTCCTCGATACAGGCGATCTCCATGCGGTTCTTTGTTGAGTCCTTGCCTGGAAAATTACATAAATTTAACAGAATTCAGATATCGACATTAGACATTACAAACTACGGGCATGTTGTACAGATCTCAAAGTGGCAAGCCAAAGATATATGATACTTGTCATACTTTAGATTATTTTCAAATAGTACTATGTCACACTTCGCTTCAGATTATGTGCTTACCTCTAACCAAATGAGTGCCATAATGCCCTCGTGTGTGATAAGAAAATGTTGATTAACATTTCGTTAGAAAATAAATTCATATTACTTGTTATCATAAATAATACAAGTATTTCAATTTTTCCCCAATATTTTAAGTGCCATTAGAGAAAGTGAGATAGCCTACTGGCAGTAAGTGTAAGCGAGTAAGTGCAGGGTCATCTCATTTGCACATGTGATGTAGGATTATATTATTCGATGCAACTTTTGACTCTTTGCACGCGGTCGTATCAACTGTTGTTACGGCAAAAAGTCCATACTCACACGCGGCTGTATCAACTGTTGATACGGAAACTTTGAATGCCGATATTCCAGCGGTCTTTCGACATAAATTTATTTCCCGCTTGCTTGAACATTCGTAGAACTATCACGATGCTGACATCAACAAGAATTTCTCGAAAATAAAATTGTATTTCATTAAAAAACATCGATAATCAAGTGAGCCTCTTTGCGCCTTCGAGTGCTATGGTTTACAATTTTGTCAACGGATGGCGTTAGTCCAATTTTGTTATTATATTAAGTGACATAAAATTTAAGTGTTCAGTTTGAGAAAAAGTTTTCATAACTAAAAATGATAAGTGATCATGGTGTCCCACTTGTGTCTATCAACGCAGTAGCCTAAGTACACACACGCCGAGTGAATGGCGGGACCACATTCAAAAGATACGGTATGTCTTTGTATGAAATTTTATGTTTTTATTTTTATAAACATCCTTTAAAAAACCCTCGACTCTGTGCAGAAACGGGCGGTCCGTTTGATAGATTCCCCAATCTTAACAAACGGACTGCAATCTTTAGAGCACAGGCGTCAGGTAGGTATGCTGTCCTTGTTCTATCGGTATTACAATGGAAGATGCTCTGAGGAACTAGCGTCATTGATCCCTTCGGCACCGGTGCGTAGTCGGGATACACGCCAAACGCGCGCCCAACATTTGTACACAGTTGACACTTGTCACATGAGAACGGGTCGCTTCTACGATTCGTTCTTAAGTTCAACAGCTCGGCTGTGGAACGAACTGCCGGCCTCTGTGTTTCCTCCCTCCTACAACATGGGACTCTTCAAGACCCATGTTCACTCCTTCCTCTCCAAAAAAAGACCCTCCACACAGCATCCCCAAAGATGACATAGGCCCCGAGGGAAATTATTTTCTTCAGGGCCTCCTGTGTGGAGTAAATATAAAAAAAAAAAAAAAAAAAAAAAAAAAAAAACATCTAAGAGTGTTGACACACAAGGATTTGTTATCATATTGTGGAGAATTATCTGTTCTGTCTATATAGTCCAATAAATCATGCCAGAATGCTATAATTTGACATTTAATTGCGTGCATAGGTATTTGAAAATATGTACCGCGTACGGGTATAGATAAAAGGGAGCAAATTAACGCGTTCAAAAGGTTAATCAAATGTTAAATTGAAGGGAAACAATGGGTCAGTAGGATTTTAGAACCTTTGAGAATGGTGCGCTTGCAATATGAAGCAGCTGCTTCTAATTAAAACAGCTATGAACATGTCCAAACTCCCGTAGGAAAGGCACAACAAAATGGATTAGCTTACCAACGAATTTGAGTCCAGCCTTTTCTAATTGATCCGTGTAGGCGGGGTTCACTTCATACCGATGTCTGTGTCTTTCTTCAATGGAATCCTTGTTACCGTACAGTTGGGCTGGAAATGCATAAAAAATAAATAATATTAATTTCAGTCTTTGCAGCCCTAGAAATTTTGATTGCCGCAGTTATACATCATACTAATTTGTATTATTATTTCGTAAATCTAAATCGACAGGTCGACCACGGCGGCAATCGGTAGTGAATTTTCGATTTACGCAGAAATATGTCTATGTTTACGAATTTACTTTTAATATTTGAATTTGAAGGCCTTTGAATAGTCAACTTTTTTTTGTCCCTAAAAATTTTGAATTATGCGGAAATTTTGGAGTTCTCTTGCATTGACAAAAAAAATACTGCAGTTGGGTTAATCTGTAATGGTTATGACATAATCAAATTATATCTGGCTTTGTGTCTGACATCTCTGGGGATGCTGTATTGTAGAAAGGATCACATGCAAAAGCTGGCAGGTGATACTGAAACCAAGTTATATATATAAATAAAAATGTGTATGTTTGTTGGTTCAAAATCTTAAATCTCCGAAAATTCTTTACCGTACATTTTGAACTTTGAATAGGCTTGTGTTTTTATATACCTATATTATATAGATGTCACCTGTGACAGGTAAAACATGCGTTTTTGAAAAACAGTGTAATCTGTTAGTATTTTTCTTTTTAAAAAAAGCAGCACTTCTGTTGGATGTAAAAGCAACATGCGCTTTTGTTTTTCTATCTGCACACGCAAACTGAGCCCAGCAACGCGTGGCGGGGTACAGCTAGTTGAGAATAAGAATGGGTTGTAATAAAATGTTTGGCATATATTAACTATGCCATTAACATATTTATGTATTATTGATTATTTTTTTAGATAAGAGGATTGCTTATGATCAGTAATTATGGGAAATTACAAAGATAAGTACACTTATCGTATCATGTATTATTTTGGCAAGTACATATTATAATCAGGGCAATAAATCTTCCATAGTTTTTGTAGATAAAGACTCACATTTGGCACAGTTAAATATAGTAAATCTCTAAATAGATAAAATAAAGTCGCTATCCGCGTCTGTCTGTTTGTGCGCTTAGTTCTTCTAAACTAAGCAACGGATTTTGATAGGGTTTTCACTATCATGTAGAGAATTTCTTCAAGGAGGTTTATATACATAAAACATGCATATAATATTTATAGAAAGTAGAGAAAAGTTGATGTTTTGTAATCGAGTTGTAACAAAATATTTTTGGGCGCTTACATTGCTAACACTGGCTAAACCTTATGAGATACATCAAAATAATGTACTAAGGAATTGTATATCATAAAAAGGCCTACAGAAAGGTCTGTGATGGTGTACGTCTATCTCCTAAGGATAACCCCCAGCAACGCTGGGTACACGTCTACTAGTAGTATTATATATTAAAATTAGCAACACCAGTTTATGTTTCTTCTGACTGTGTTTGGATGGAATGAAAGCCCATTCATTGATGATATGTTTCATTTTGTCACAAAAAAAGAGAAAATTATGCATACATACTATTTTATCGTAAACCAACTAAATTAATTGTAGTTTACTACATCGAACCCATATGTTTTTGTGCTGGCACAATGGGAGCATTCTGCTCCGGGGGCTGACTTGCCAAGGCACTGATTATAACCTAATGCATCACACAGCATCCTCATGATTTTCACTGGCGCCAGTAGCGTTACTCAATGGTGACAGTGGTGAAACAGATAATAAATTACTTACACATGACACTCTTTGTCAGATACGTGGTCCTCTTGCCCAGCCGCATGGTGCCGCCCATCTGTCCGGGGTGGTGTTCGGGCATGTCGATGACCAGCGGATGTTTGGTGTCGGGGTCCACCTCCGTGGTGTTAGCGCCCTCGAGCCCGAGCACGTTGCGCGCAAACTCGATGACGGCCGCCTGCAGCCCGAGGCAGATGCCCAACATCGGCTTCTGCGTCTCGCGGCACCACTGGCAAGCCTCGATCTTGCCCTCCATGCCGCGTTGGCCGAAACCGCCCGGAATCACCACGCCACTGAAAAAAAAAAAACTGTTACAAAAAACAACATTTGAAACACAAGACCTTATGCACCTAACAGTGTCCGGAAACGTGAAACAAGCGGGAAACAACATTCTATAGAGAGCCCAAAGAAACGTTTTTTTTTTCGATTTAAGCATTTCAATTATTTTTTTTGGCAACTAAAGGGATAAAAAAACTTTTGGAGCCGGGTATACACTTCGAAGCATTTAATAGGCATTAAACAGGTGGTATTTTCAATTTGAAGGCGGGTATGTGTACTGCCGCCCTGGAAACTATTTTTAACCTAAAACCCCTGCCATAGTTTGTTTTGTGGTTTTCTATGTTTGGTGACTTAGCAGGGATGCCCGAATTCATGGGGTGAGGTTTGTCTACGTCTTGACGACGGATGCGTTTTCCCACCTTCTGCGTGGCGGGCCGGATATGAAGAGACTGGATGAGGGAGACCTTTTGACCTTGGCATTGGGAAGGATGGATTCATACGTCTGTCACTCCTGGACACATTCAACCCCCCCACCATTCCTATCCACCTCTAATATTTTTTTCTTTCTCAGAACTTCCTCTTCTTTCTTTCGCGAAAAAGACCCTCATCCCTTAAGATAGCACAGGCGATGAGGAAAAAAATTTGTGTAAAAGCTCAACACAACAAAAATTATACCACATACTCCACTCCAAATGTAATGTAGATTCACCAGCTTGTTCTACGAGTTTCTGGACGCCGTGTATAGATTGTAAGAAAAAATCTCCGAACATTTTATTGAAAAATAATTACAAATTATATAGCTGGGGGTTAAAGCTTAAGTAAAAGGCATTAGCCGAAATAAATAATATACAGTAAATGTTATTTTTACACCATGATGATAATTTCCATTCTGATAAGAATCATAAATTTTTCCCACCCCTGTGCATACACTACACGATAATAGTGTTGTATGTAATAACTCCTCTTCATTTCCTTAACCTTTTCTCTGCGGGAGACGCACGCCTGCGACGCACTGTACATGCCCTGTACGCGGGTGGCACATCTGTGCGACGCAAAGTTTCTTCGGCGTTATGGGTATGAAACATGCTTGAGCACGGTAAAACTTATACTCTTAAAAAATCTCACATCTTTACACTACTGACATCTTACGATATTTATCCATAATACGTATCCTAATCATCGATACAAAGATTTGAAGGGATCTTCCAACTCAGAGCGAAAAATGAATCAGTTTGAATTCTTCCCGCGTCTTTACACACGTTATTGCGCAGGCGCATTTTATAAGATTCTCAAACAGAGACGCTCGCCGTGTAGATTACATTGTTTTATCGAATTATTGTTTGCTTTTTCGTGGATATGAACTATTTTAATTACAGTGTACATTAAATCTGATTTATCATATTTTAAAATAAGTTCAGTTACATACATTCATTCAAACTATTGAAGAAATATAAAATTTCGTCAGTGTTAGATTATTTTCAAATAAAGATACGTGGTTAAAACTTTTTTATAGTGAAAAATCAAGTGTAAAGTTGTACAAGTTTGACTTTTTATCAATTCTTGAAAGTATTTTTATTGCCAAAATACAAAATGTCGGGTCGTGGTCTTAATGACGAAGAAATATTTGGTGCTACTTTAGAAATAGATTCAGATTTTGAAATTAGTGACAGTGACATCGATAATAATTGCGAAGCTGCTGAAATACATGAAAGCCATGATTCTGCCGTTATGCGTTGAGAACTGTTTCAAAATCACGATAAAAAAATATATTAAGTGATACATATTTACGGTGACATAATAACAGAAAAATTATTTCATTATTTTTGTAAATTTAAGTGTAGTTATTTTTTATTATATGAACCTTTTTAAGTGTGTCAATATTTCATGTATCCAGTCAAACGCGACATCGCACCCATAAATCAACCACTTACATCGCACCACAGTTGAAGAGCTCTACTCCGGCATGTTTATAATCATGTGTATCGTTAACCTTGAAATAAACATGGCCGCCCGGGCATACCATTTCAGTTACATTATGAATATATACTTCGAATTTTTATCAAGCCCCATTGATGTTCGGATTGTTTATTTATACTTGAAAAGATAATTCAAGACATAAGCGACGTATTTTTTAAAACAAATTTTAAAATCCATGCGTGATTATTGTTTAAAGTCATAAATTAGATTGATAATAAATAGCCCCGCGTGTGAACGAAGTGATACAAATTAATGACGCATAGAAAAGGTTAAAAGACTCTCCACACAGCATCACGAGATTAAATAGGCCCTGAGAGAATTTGTTTTCCTATGGCTAAACATTAGGGCCTCCTGTAAATGTAAAAAAATAAATAAACAAAAATGTGTTTATTATTTTTTGAACCTCCTGGAGTGATTTTCATAGAATAGAATCTCTCATTTTCCTGTACATTATGTACTGCATTTTTGTAAGGTATTATTATGTCGAACGGATCCCCCATGTAAAAACAGAATTAAGTGTAATAATGAAATAGCAAATTGCTAAATATTTTAAGCTTTATAGTACCATACATATTACCATTTTGATAAGAAAACACATTACACAACAAAGACGGAAACTAACATAATTAGGAGTAGTTGATAGAAAATGTAATGGTTCCGCATTCAATGGCGGCCTCATACAACTTCAATACAAGACGTAAATTCCTACTCACTCGCTCTTGCAGAGGTTCTGCCAGGCCTCGTGGTACAGCACGGGATTCTCTGTCTTCATCTCCTTCTCGAGGTTGGCAGCCTCGATGTACTTGATGTTGACCTTGTAGCCGGCCGACACAGAGGCGTGCTGCAGCGCCTTGGCGATGCTGGTGTACGAGTCCTCGAACTTGGTGTATTTTCCCACCAGCGAGATGTTCACCTCCTTGCGCAGCGAGTCCACGCGCTTGGCCAGGTCCTTCCACTTCACCATGAACCTGCACAACAACAGTACAAGGTTGAGTAACAAAATAAACAAACTTTAACCCTTAGAATAGAAACAATACTTATAAGGTCTTTCCACTTCACCATTATCCTGAAGGACAACAATACAGCAGATGCAATGCAATAGAGCAGCACGGCAAACAAACTTTAACCACGTATTTAGATCGTATGCACGTCATCAGCGATCGTCCTAAAAGCCGTTCATAGTAATCTTCTTTCTCACACGTCTTGTATGAAAATGAAAAAGATAGAAGATACCAGAATGTTGAATGTCTTTAATCATATTCCCATCGATATTTCGCGAATGGGATGTTTCTTTCGAATTGTATAACTATTATGGTATGAATGCAACTCTCTTATAAGGTTTTCCGGATGGGAAAAAAATTGGGGTCATGACCAGTAGCGGCCAGTTAATCAAGTGCTCCTAAGTTAGGAGTAGTAACAATCAATAAAATTTCCTACATAGCTAATCACAATACGAAATTCAGTTACAACATCTCACAAAGATCTTATACAATAGGTACCTACTAAGCGTGCATAAGTTGCATTGCGACTGTGTCTTTGTTCATAGCAGTTGGTTTTTGATTGCGATCCAGAATTTTACTACTTTGTTAAAATAATCTATGAACAGTCAAAAGCATAGGTGCATACAATTCTTTCCCAATTTTAGCATATCGCGGACACCGTTCTTGCTTTCACCACCGCATCGGAAGGAACAGTTTGTTTAGTAGTATGGTAAACGGAAACGAGTATGTGTGATATTCTTGTTGATATTGTGTCTTCAAAATAACATCCACACTTTTTCAGCTAATGTTCTGCTTACGACTTTCTTCGATACAAGATACAACATGTCATCATGAGATTAGTGATTAGTTGTTGTCAAGCATTGTCTCGCAGTGATGCATGTCTGGGAAGAAGTCCTCAGATCTGGGGGTTTGGAATTTTAAAGGAAGTTTTTCAGAAAAGGGTATGATATCTAGCTAATTTTGAGGAATGGCACAATCATACATTTTGTTCAGTGGCAATATTTATCAAAAAGAGGGTCATAGAGGTTTTCGCTAAACAAAAGTAGCAGAGAAATAGAGCTTCTTTATAAATAGGTAGTACCTAATATTAAATTTACTGTCTGACACTGACTTAATATTGTACACTGATGATGACTTACTGGTCATGACGACATGCGGTAGAAATGTATTGGATTCAATACATTATATATCAAAAACTCTCAATAAAAACAAGACGAAGAAAATAAATAAAATATATTAACTATCCCGCAGCCAAGTGTGGGAGTAGGTAGTACCCAAAATTACTATCCTCCATATATTAGCTTAAATACTTGACATATCATTTTAGTATTTTACATATTTCTGCGCAAATACATAAGTTACCATGAATAATTGACTGAATACTTGGGATTTCTATAGTTTAAAAGCCCATAAGACAGAAAAATGCATGGGGTCATTGGAAGACCCACCTGGTTACAGACGTTTTGTTTGGCATTTTGGCCTGTCAAGAGTTAACACACTTCGGGAAAGGTAGTTTGTTTATTTATTTAACGGACTTACGTCCAATATATTACAAAGCGACACGAGATTTGGGACAGTGTACAATGCAAGAGTAAAGGATGGTATATAAAAGCAGAGACAAACAGGGAAAACATAAGAAAATAGAAATTAAATAGAAGTGTCATGTCAAGTCAAGACCTTGCTAAAACTAAAGTGATACAAAATATCCTCAATTGTATAGTGAGCAATAAAAAACATTCCGACTTGTATCAAAAAAATCAAGGTCTTGATGTGAGTTGACTATTCTACATATTCTGGACAATGGTGAATTATAAGCATAATTAGTCGAGTGTTAATTGAGGAAGAGCAGTTCTTTATTTCTGAGTCTACGAGAAGGTATGTTGAATGAGATGAGTTTTAGTAATGTAGGTGAGTCAATAATATTGTTGATAATTTTATAGAAACAAATGTGATCAGATTTTTTCCGACGGTCTTCTAAGGAGAAAGGTTTAGAATTTGTTCAATTTCATAATACGGGTAACTGCCTCTTTCTAATCCTAGCCTCCTAGCAATCCCTTTTAGGAACCGATGTTGAACGGACTCAATATGACGAATATGGATAGCATAAAAATGAGACCATATAACACAAGCATATTCAAGATGGGGGCGAACCAAGGAACAGTAAAGAGTTCTAAGGGTTTTTATATTTTTGAAGTCCCGAAAAGAAAGCTTGCTGTCAAGAGAGACACCAAGGTCTTTAATAAGCTTAAATTATAAGCATTTATTATTTAGTCTGTATTCGAAAATAATCGGATTTTTAGTTCTGTAGAAGGACATAATTAGTTCTAACCGTTCTTTCGATTGATGCTTAACAGCGGGAAGGGTAGTTCTATCTTTTGCGCCAGCCTCATTTCAATGGCAGAAAAGACGGAATTATTCATTGTTTTTATATGAATATAATATACCAATCTTCATATATACAAGTCTTCTTTTATATCTATCTTCGTGCCTTTTGTTTACATCGGTATTTCAACAAAATAATAAAAGTAATGATTGGATTATTTGTATAGCGTGGTTTTTGTGAGAAAATCACCTAAAGGGCGCTTAACAACTTAATTTATACATTTAATCTATTCCTATTACTTAGACTGGACATATATTAGACACAATTATCTTCCTTCAATGATTAAATATTACAATGAGGTTCGTCATCCCTAATAAAATTGAATATTAGTGAATTTATTCTGGATAAATAATAGATTAATTACTATTCTGATGGGGAAATACAAAGATATATGCAGATTGACTGCCATATAATCAATTTATTTATAAATACATAGTTATACATTACGTCTGCAATATAAACAAGTCTTTAGATCACATTTCAATGAAAAGTGTTCCCATATGCAAAGTATGTCTGCAATTAACTATTGTTCTCATATCTCTTGATTGGTAAATAATGGTAAAACTGAACATGGACAGATTTTCAGCTTAATAGTGTAATAGTAATGGTGTAATAATTGTTGTTGACAATTGATATTTGTAATGGCAAGAGTAAATACTTAAATATGTACATACTGACAAAATTTAAAAAATGTGATATTTTCAACTTACTTTCCTGGGCGTGGAATGGGCACATTGAGGTGAAGTCTGTCAATCAGGAATTGAACAACTCCTTGGGACTCCATCAGCAGGGGAACGTGGTACAGGGAAGACAGGTCGTGGATGCAAATGACCTGGAAAACAAACAACACTTTTGTTAAATCAACCTCATAATACATCTATTTTCAATATTTCACCTAGTTATGTCATCTATTGGGCTGCCTTGTAGCCAATTTCAAAGATTTTTGTTTGGCTCAGGATTGTACCTTCCTTCCCAGGGACTGGAGTCAACCACGCTAACAACCTCGCCAAATGCTGATTGGGTAGGACCGAAATTTATTTTGTATAAACTGCTGTAATGTCATCCAATTTCAGAGAAATGTGTAATGTCCATATGTGTGTACGTGATTGCAATCAAAAGTTGATAGATTGCATTGTCATCGACAACGAGTCTATCTGCAGAGTTTCAGCTCGATCGGATGTCTGAAAGTGGATTAAGATGTGCATTCATTCATTCCCGAAAACAAAAATGAAATTCATATGTATTTAAAAAAAGCTAAAAAGAACCATGAGTAATGTAATAAATATTTCACAAATTAATTAATTTTGATGGCAAAGGGCCTGCTATTATGAACTTTCTTTGTTTCGCTGTGTTATTGTCATTGACTGAGCGTGGCGAAGTCCTGTTTTAACCCAACCGTTTTGCATTTAGTCTGTAAATTTGACTGTACTTTCCATTTCTAGAATGTGGTCGTTTTGATGGTTCAGTAAAGAATCTTTTTTCAAATGTGAAAAAGTTGTGTTTATTTAACTTTTTTAATTGCATGTTTTAATATTTTGCCTGAAAATGGTTTGAAAAAAAAAATGTCATTGAGATAGTGATGTTTCTTTGAACAATTTGTACAATTCCTTATTTGAAAATTTTAAAATGTTACATAAAATATGGTTCATAATTAAGTAGGTAGAATACTACTCCTAACAAATCTTATGATTTCGGAGGAAATTTTGGTTTTGATTTTTAACAGTGTTTAATTGTTTAACAGGTTGGCTGCCAGTCTTGACAGTTGCCAGGCTTGGAAAACATGGGAATTATAAACTTGAACAGCTCTGTCACCCATATTCAAAATGCAAGAATTTTCAAACTGGAGTAGATAGTCAAAAACAGAGCGCACACAATTTTTTATTTTCGATTCATTCAAACGTTGGGCCAGCATAAAAAAAACACATTGTGACGGTTGCCGTATTTACACTGCGCATTGAATGTTGTATTGACGTGTACCCCAATTGGCGGGTGCGGAGTTTCTCGAGACATTCGAACTTTGGCAGAGTTGAAAGTAAACCTGTTAAATAAGATAAAATAGAAACATACGTTTCTAGACGGAAGGTTTACTGTGGTGAGATCTGTGTTATAAACTAATTTATCAGTCTAGGAGCTTCGATAGATCAGCAGCCCTCTGCTAACGGAGTAAAGGCTAATTACCTGTTCCGGTGCGACATGACAGAAGTTGGATATCTTTTCCTTGACGGAGAGCCCCACGGGAAGCTCGGAGCGGCAGACTATCAGGTCTGGAGTCAGGCCCAGACCCCTCAACTCTCGCACCGAGGATTGGGTGGGCTTGGTCTTGGCTTCTCCTGTGGCACGCGGCTGGAAAGAAAAAATTATTTAATACAAATTATATGAACACTTCAAACATTATGATAAATAAAGTCAGAATTTATCACTAAAAAGTGCAGACTGCGTGGCACAATTTACTGTGTGAATCGCACTTTATTATTATAAACACCCGTTAAACATATTTGTCAAAGTGACATTCTTGACGTGAAGATTTTTCGAATAAAAATCTGAAAGTGATAATTTTTTTTATTTATTTATTGTGATTGTGTTTGACTTCGGCACACGGCTGATGCACAGGTATGTGATTTGGAAAATCAAGCCCACGACGCGGCTGACGCATACGTGTGGTCAAGCGACACCTAAGATTCAAATCAAAATTTCGAAGAATGGTGCTCAAACCGGGTTTAAAACGTGGCTTATTCTTTATTATATTGAAATCTGTTGAAATTTTCAAGAAGAAATATCTTTACTTCGTTGGCCAGATATACGAAACAACAAAGTGCACAATTCCCAGGAGGCCATCTCCCGCCAGTAGTCTTTAAGTATATCTCTCTCGCTTCGGTTTCATTTATTTAATTTTATATTTTGTCTGTATCAAAAATTGTTCCACACATGTTTTATTGTAATCAAAAATTCAAGATTACAAACAAGTAGGTGTTTTAAATGATAAAAAAAATGTCAAAATCGAGATGGTGGATGTTTCAAAATTGGAACTATTCCAAGCAGCCAGCAGCGTTAGTAAAAATCCAATAGCACTAGTTTTTGAACTTTCGGCATCTGAGTCCAGATTAAAGGACCGCTATGCCACTGAGGTTGCCAAAAACATATTAGTAATATTAACCCTTTGGAATAAGAAGGTTCCATCTGACATGGAAATGCTATGTGATAATGAACTCTAAAATAGCTTTCTATAGAGCCCATTATCGCACAGCATTTATGTGTCAGATGGAGCCTTGTCATTTCAAAGGGGATGCCGTTTGAACGAGGAGTCGGTAATTCTCACCGAAGGCACCAGAGAGACGTGCGCGCAGCAGAAGTTCTCACGCTTGACGCGGAACTGGAACTGGCGGAAGGCCTCCACAAAGGGCATGCCCTCGATGTCGCCGATGGTGCCGCCCAGCTCCACGATGCACACCTGCGGCTGCTCATTGCCACACACGGGCACCTGCGCCACTCGCGACACCCACTCCTGGATGGCGTCTGTTATGTGGGGCACCACTGAAACAATGTACAAATACACCAATAAAAATAAAGAATATAGGGAGGCACTTAAATCTAAAACAAACAAACAATTGGTTGCCTTCAAATACCAATATGATTATTATGATGACGATTAACATTTGAAGGCCACCTCTCCCGGATAGAGTTGAGGTTGCGTCTCAGTCACAACCTAATCTTAAGAACTTAATTATATTATTAAATTTGATTTTAATTAAGTTTAAAAAAAAAAATCGTGTTTTTTCATTTTCACATTCTACAATACAAATGTTGATATTCTTACAATAGTTAACCAAAATGGTAATTGAGAGCAATTTCTATTCCCAATCTATTTTTTTTTTCCAAAAACATTTGAGCAACATCAAAGTTAATAATATGTATTTAGGATGGTACCATTTTTGAGAAAAATAAACTAAAGGGCTCTTTACAAATCATAGAGTGAAACAGAGACTTTATTTTTTATTGATGGTTTTAGGGACCAAAAAAGTTTATTTTAAAATCTCAAATAATGGACAAAAAAAGAAAAAAAAAAAAATTTGGTTAGTAAATTTGTGTTAAGTAATAATTTGTATTCGCTAATAAATTTGTATTTACTAATAAGTTTGTATTAGCTAATGAATTTGCATTAAGGCGATGTCATACGTAGTAATGCAAAATCATGTGTTTTTGGTTTGAAAATTTGGTCGCCTAGAAATGTTTCAGAAGCCTTAATTAAATACTGCAAGTAGAATACATCTTGGCCTTTGAAATAATCGAGTATTTTTTTAATAAGTCTTTTTGTAAGCCCATAAAAAAATAATGTATAGGCCTATGAAAACTGCTTTAAAGTTCAAAATCTCTTTCTTACGAACCCATTTTCGGTTATGATTTTATTGTATAATGTGGCAAATTAAGTTATTTATAAAATGATCGGAAAAAAATTAAATATTTATGCCTGAACATCCACAAAATAAAATAAAAGGCACTTTTTGGCCATGTTTTTTTCTTGCATAAATCAAAATAAGCGGATGGTGTAGAGCGGGAATTTAAACTTTATCGCCATCTACGTAAGGGTTGTTATTGATAGCGGCTCAATTTAGAATATTACACGACGTAGTGCATCGCCTTAACCAATAAATTTTGAACTCCTCAGGCCCTCGGCCATATTCTGATTCTGACGGTCGGAGTATTTCTGTTTTGCAATAAAATGCAAATAAATGGAATATTTCTGAACGTATCCAAAAACTAAATATTGTTTTTAAAAGATGGTGAAATACGCTCTCATATTTTATTATTAGAAATAAACATATATTTTTTGAAATATTAAAATTTTGAATGCAAACACATAAGATCAAACATCATCGATTATTCTATATCGCCCGGAACGCACGTCTTTTTGTCGCGCTAAAATTTTGTTTCTGTTTCCTATTATCAGCGCTTGATAATTAACCGAAATGGGTGACAGTAACGAAATTTTGATTGGGCTTCACCTACTAACGAAAACGATTGAAAGTTTGAGTGACAAAATGTTGTTTTTTGAAAGGGAACAGAATTCCCTTAAAAATTTACTGACAACGTATGTCGGTAGTGTTAAAATGTGTACATGTACATGCAGTGTCTCTTCGTCGAACGCCGCAGGTCCGATCCCCCCGGACCCGCGCGTCTTGCCCGCCGCGCCTGCCGCCGCCGCACTAGCGGTCACTACTTTACTACGCTCGCCCCCCTCCGCCCCGCAGCTCCCAACGGGGCCCAGCGACGTACAGACAAACAGAGCGGCTAGCCCACCGCCTGCCACAACCCAAGCTGCCTTAGTCGGCTGCCCCAACGCTCGTAAGATTACCACGAGATCTGCTACAAAAAAGGGCAAATCGGAAGTAGACCCTCAACCTGCTACAACATATGCTTCAATGGCATCATCTGTTCCAGATCCATCGGTTCCGATGTTCGGCCCATCTAAACCGAAGAAGATGTCAACTCCCGTTGCCCAACCTACCGATACTATAACATCGAAGACTGCAGAAACCGATACAGCAGAATCCAAATCGGAAACAGAAGCCTATACCTCCACTTCGGCTAACCCCAATTGGCGCCGAGTCACGCATAGGAAAAAAAGACGACCAGTACTTCATGGTACCGCGACTGAGCATAAAGGCCTCATAGCCGTTGAAAGGCGCAAGTATATTCATGCCTGGCAATTCGATGTCAACACTACGGTCGAGGATATTGTAAATTTCCTTCTCAATATAAACAAAGAAATTGTTTACGATGTTGTCAAATTGACAGCCAAAGCTGACTACGCCTCTTTCCGGATTGGAGTCCCGGAATCGAAGCTTTCATTTTTTATGGACCCGAACATATGGCCAAATCATGTTGCATTCAATGAGTGGTTTTTTCGGAGAAACGTTGCAACCAATGATAAAACGAAACACTCTAAGAGTGAGAAGTAATTCTAACCTCTCTATCTATTACCAAAACGTTCGAGGGCTAAATACGAAATTGGCATTATTTAAAAACAACCTATTTGCTCGAGATAGCTTAGATTTAATAGCAATCACTGAATCGTGGCTGAAACCAAGTGTGCATAATTCAGAGCTATTTCCAGAAAATTATGTTGTCTTTCGTCGTGACCGCCTCACACGAGCGGGGGGTGTCGTCCTGGCTGTTCGTGCTGATTCTGTAACCCATGCTGAGAGGATTTCTTCAATGGACCTCCCCGACACTGAATCCCTGTGGGTGAAGCTATCCTTGAAATCTTCAACTGTTTTCGTATGTGTGATATATGTGCCACCTCGTTCTTCAACTTCGTTATACTACAACATGTTCGAAAAAATAGAAAGTAATTATAATCTTCTCAGTGACAAAAATATCTTAATATTAGGTGATTTGAACCTCCCTTCCTGTAACTCCAATATTGTGAACATGTTTAACTATTTTAAATGTTTCTACGGTTTGCAAGAATATAACTTGATATGTAATGATTATAATAACACTCTGGACGTAGTTTTATGTAATGCCAAGGATCTTATAAAGTGTGTTGAGAAATGTCATGACCCTATTACAAACGAGGACAAGCACCACCCTGCTCTGTCTATAAGTATTAGTGAAACTCACTCAGGTGTTGCAAATTCATGTCTAAACCCAAGTCCAATAGAAGTTCCCTCCTATCATGGAGCTAGAACCATAAACGCATGGAGATTCAACAAAGGAAATTTCCACTTATTATATGAATTGCTTTCTGAATGCTCATGGCAACCGGTCTGCCAAAGTTCAACAGATATAAATGCATTATGTACAAATTTTTACAATTCAATTTACAATATATTCGACAAGTGTATACCCATTTCCACACCTCGCACTACGGCACACAGAGTATATCCTAAGTGGTACACCAATAGTATTATTTCAAATATTAAAATTAAACATATTTTTCATAAGCGATGGAAAAAAACACGTCACAACTTGGACTATGCTAGTTTTTCAGCCTATCGCTCCATCGTAAAACATGAAATCAGTGAAGCTTTTAAAAATCATTTAACTTCAATGGAAGAAAAATTATCTATCGATCCCAAACAGTTTTGGAAGTACATTAAGGATCTAAAAAAATCCAACAACTCATTTAAGTCTATGATTCTTGACGGAGAGGAATTGACTACTGATGATAAAATCGCAAATAGTTTTGCGACCTTTTTTTCATCTGTTTACAAAAATGTCCAACCAACTCTCAATATTGACTCTACCCTTCACACTGTACAGATTGGGCCCTCATTCGACCTGGTCAGTATTTCAGAAAAAGATGTTAAGGAGGCACTCTCAAATTTAAAGAAACCTCACTCCATCGGTCCTGACAATATTCCAACATTTATACTAAAGGGTTGTTCCGACCTTTTAATACCACCATTATGTCATCTCTTCAATGTTTGCCTAAAAAACGGGATTCTCCCAGACATCTGGAGATTAACTAAAATAACCCCTATCTACAAGAAGGGAGATAAACGCGATATCCGGAATTATCGACCAGTTGCCGTTCTATGTTCCATCATGAAAATATTCGAGAAAATTCTACATAAATATATACTTAATCACGTTAATCCAATTCTTGATGACCGTCAATATGGTTTTAGACCCCAGATGTCAGTAACATCAAACCTCTTATGCATCTCAGATTTCTTATCACAAACTCTCGACAATCGGGGACAGGTGGATGTTGCTTATTTCGACCTGGAAAAAGCATTCGACAAGGTTGACATCGACATTCTTCTAAATAAGCTAGCTTCATTTGGTTTTTCCAAAAGACTACTCTGTTTTTTTGCTTCATATTTTCGAAATCGTAGACAGTTTGTTTATTATAAGGGTTCCAGTTCTTTGGAATTCACAGTTTTTTCTGGAGTTCCTCAGGGGTCTATCCTTGGACCACTTCTGTTTCTGATTTTTATCAACGATATTGGTTCAGTCATCACACATTCGCTGTATTTACTATTTGCAGATGACTTGAAACTATATCGTTCAATAAAAAACCATCTTGACTGTATTCTCCTTCAACGTGACATTGACTGCGTCTCAAACTGGGCCAAAATAAATGGCTTGAACTTCAGTACACCCAAGTGCAATATCGTCTCCTATACAAGATCAAAGAAACCGCATGTATTTGAATATACAATCAATGAAATTATTCTCCAACACCTAAATCAAATCAAAGATCTAGGAGTTATTTACGACAGCAAACTAACCTTTCACCAACACATCGATGATTTAATAAGCAGAGGATACAGGCTTCTCGGCTTCGTAATTAGAAACTCATATCCGTTTCGTAACACAAAAACACTGACGTTATTATATAACACACTAGTCCTAAGTGTACTTGAATCAAACTCGATCATCTGGGCTCCACATGAATTAACATACACTTTACGCATTGAAAGAGTCCATAAAAATTTTTTAAGGTTTTTATTCTCGCGGCTCTATGGACGTTACCCTTGGCTTTACCCATCGATTTATATATTAGGCATGACCAATTACCACTCCCTAGAGACACGTAGAGGTATTGCTTTGCTTAAATATTTTTTCCAACTAATAAACGGTCACTTATCTAATAATGAGATACTGGCCCAATTAAATTTTTTTGTACCAGAGTCTCACTCTCGAGGACGTCATCACAATCTTCTATATAGTAGAGCAAGCCGCACTAATTTATTAATGAACTCACCTGTGGGGAGAGCTACGTGCTTTTTGAATGCGGTAGATAAGAAATTAGATTTATTTTTTGTGTCCTATAGCGCATTTACGAGATTTTTGGCATTGCATATACACTGCATAAATGGTACAATTATAACGTCTTAGGCTTTATTACCTGTAATTGTTATAAATAAATGTACTAATTATATATATAAATAAATAAATAAATAAATAAAAAAATAATTAAATGGCTCACTTTACGTTTTTTGTAACTTAAATTACCGATAACGAGAAATTTTTTTACAAAAACACAGTTATTTTATTAGACAAATATATTACAAACATTATAGTCACCTCACTGTTTTCATAAAAAAATAAATTAATAAAAATTCTCATAATTTTTTTTCAAATTGCGGTCGGTATCTTTGGTTTCAAAACGTGCACATTTTGATTCTTCTGTGGTTAACTACTAGATTTTAATATAAAGCATGTTATTTTCTTTTTCTAACACCGTTTAGATCATATTTCTCACTACAAATGTAAGGAAGATACAATGATTTCTGTGAGACTATATGAGTTGTTCCCAAAAGCAAACAAATTAACCTGAATGAAGGGTTAACTAATAAATTTGTGTTGATTAGTAAAATTGTATTAATTAAGAATAATAATAATAAAATATTTTCAGAGTAACTACTAACTAGATTTATGAATACAATAATTCTTAGTAATCATGTTTCCTGCGTTTAAAGTTTTTCAGGTTAACTATTAACTTTATCTTTATTAAAACCACAATGATTATTTTATTTGAAATTTTAGGAACCCATAGAATTTATCATCCAAATGAGTTGCACCTTCTGAAAATCATCTAATTGAGAATTTGATTAATTGACTGCATTAAGTGTTTTCAATCAATTAATTCCCTCTTTTCTATTAACTCAAGGCTTGGTGCATGCTAATCTCATTATACCGGTAGACATAAAGAGTGCATATTTACATAATTTACTAGCGATAACAGGTTTCAAAGCAAGAAGCCATTTTCGAAAGCACACATCATAAACTGGCATAATATCATTTACCTCTGAGGCAAAAATACCTCTGCACATAATGGAAAGTTGACAACAAAAAAATATGAGATTAACAGTTTAATTATAAACCTGACTAATTAACATCAACACCATGTGGGATACAGAGCAATAGAATGGAATGATAAAATGGTTGAAGCATTGAAAGAATGCTTTAATTGCGTGGATAAAGCTCTGATAAGAGGAATTGAGAGTGTGAAGGATTCTGTTATGATAATATTTATAAGATTGTATAATATAACTAAGTCGGCCTTTGTTTGAAGTGTGGGAAAGGCTTTGAATTATCTCCTCTATAAAGTGAAATGCGATTCTAGTCGTTTACAAGCGACTCTGCAATGCATGGCGTATTGTTAGCTGAAAGACTGCCCTAAAATACTGATTTACAGCAAAAAAATTACAAAACTTAGCAAACTTTTCAACAATCAAAAAATACAGTTTCTAAATTTTTGGTCAAGCAGAGTTAATTTGCAGAAGTATACAGCATACAAAATAGATGAAATTGTGACTACCACAGTTCCAACTGAAATTCAATCTTTTTTTGATTAATTTCTGCTCTCTAATAATATTTACTTTGACCGTATGGGTCATGGGTAATGGATCTAAGAAGAAATCCATTGTTGTATATTTGGGACAATTAACATGTCTATGAGATACTTGATCATTCAATTCTAAAGGTACTGGTAAACAAGCAAGAAAAATTGCCAAAAAATTGCATTGAAAGTAAATATTGGTGTATCCCGTCAAGATTGCCGTAAAGTATAAGACAAATTCACAGCACACAAAATTTATCTCCTGCAATAACTCCACCAAACTTGTATTGAAACTTGGAAGCAAAACTGTAAAAAGTTGCTGGTTTACCAGAGTCTTGAGGAACCTGACGGACCACGATAATTTGTATAGTGGTAAAAAAAGTGAGGGACGTTCAAGGAAGACTAAATGAATCAAATACTTTGGTCATGTCATGTCAAGAGTCAGAATAATATAAGATTATGTATGAGACGATGCATCAATGTGATTTAAGCTAGGAGCTGACAAGCTGTCAAGACAGAGTTGTGTGGCGATCCATCCTCTCTGCCTAACTTCAGAGAAATGGCATGATGGTTAGTAGTTTCATTTATAATATAAGCCTCACTTTTGTAAAAAATACTCAAGAGTACTAGATAAAGGTGTGGTCTTCAGTTTATCATTTACTTTGTGTTTACCAAATGTAAACGAAAGATAAAATCAGGAAGTTGTATAAGTTAATGTAATTTTTATCTAATCTATTATTAGTACTCGATTATCGCATTTACGAAGAAAACCAACAATTTTCTTGGAATTATAATATTAATACTCATTGTAAATATTTCACACAACAGCTGTAGAACCATTTGTTTAAGGTTCAAAGCACTCTATGACTTATATCACAACAATGAGAAATGTAAATATCTAAGGAAATTTATTTTTCAACTGCGGCAGGAATTAAACACACAACCCCCATGACTAAAACGTCAAATGTGTACACCGTAACACTGCAGAAAGGATTGTTTTATTTTCTACTAGCTGTACCCCGCCAAGCGTTGCTGTGGCTCAGTCTATTTGGGTAGTTAGAGAAACAATAAGAGCTCGTTGCTTTTGCAACAGATGGCACTGTTTTTCAAAAACGCATGTTTTTACTCATCACAGGTGTCATCTATACAGGGTGTATCGGCACGTACCCGACAAACTTTAACCAGCTATTCCTTAGCACATTTGGAGTAAAAAATGTTATGGGCACTTTGCTGTCCGGTAGCATTTTTTTTTCAACTAAAAACAAAAAAAAATAAAAATTTCCACACTACATCACTGTCATTGGCATTGGTTTTCGTGTTCAACAGCTGTTATAAGCAAGTATGTCGAAGAGCGTCTTCGCTCTTTCGGACACACTAAATAATAATAGTTAAAAATGAGACGAATGGTGCCGTGCCATTTCGTTGTGATTGTTAAAGCGCGCCAATATAGGTACACACGTACATTATTCAACAAATTCGAATAAAATATTGCCAGATGGGTTTTCAAACTTTGACAAAGGATAAAACAGTGGTGACATGTGGTGAAAATATGAATAATAAATTTTTTATTAAAAAAATACGTTACCGGACGGCTAAGTGCACATAAGATTTTTTACTTCAAATATGCTAAGGAATAGCTGGTTAAAGTTTGTCGGGTACGTGCCGATACACCCTGTATATATAAAAACACGAGTATTTCAATGCAACCAGTGAAGAACTTTCAGAGGATTAAGATTTTGAACAAACGAAGATTAACATTTTAATTTATATAGATTAATCATTTGCATCAATCTAGAAGTGTATTGCATATGTCTACATGCCCAAAAGTAAGCAAGATTTTTCCTTTCTTTTAGTGAAATTGAGCAAACATTTTCAAATATCTAAAATCTTTCTTGAACAAATAATAATCAATCTCGTTGACCTAGGATTCTAAACGTCTTAAGTGAACTGGCGACATCAGGTTTTTTCATATCACTTCTTGGGATTATCCTGTAACTGTTTGCACTGTAAATACTATTAAGTACCAAAAATAGTAAGATTAAAAAATTCGTTGAAAAGATAAGCAACTAGGCTAGAATCATATTATTTATTTATTTATTCAAACCATAGACATATGAATATTAGTAGACCTGCCCTAAGTGATTAAAAGCGTATTATTCCCCACTCCCCATACCGGTTCCATTGGAGCCGGCTGGGCTCGCGTATGGCTTCCCGTGAATCTTGAGAATGTGACGTCATCATTCTTGTTCGAACTAGCGTCGAGCTATGGTCGAGGCATTTTATGAAATAACACGGCAAAATAGTGGCTTGTGATATGAAAACTTGTAAAAATATATGTGAAAAAGAGAATAAACCCAATTGTCGTATTACATTCCATATGTAAGCATCATTTTAAGCTTATTCACGTCGTATAATATGAATCAGTTGTAGAAACATATACTATCACATCGAGCCAACATTTGTCGAATGTAGCGATTCTCAAGTGTGCGCATCGTTGTTACTGGGAAGTAAATTATGAACACTTATAAAAGTGTCTTAACTAAATACGTAAACAAAATATTCGACTCTGAAAATAGAAGAAATTTTTTTTTGCCGAATTTGGACTTCGCAAATTTGTTCATAACGTGGCGAGTAATTTGCGCTCCCATGTAAAAATGTCTATTCATTCAAAAGCAGATTTTACTTTTAAGAACTAAATGGTGATATTATAATGCGAGATGCCTATATACTGTCAGATTGATTTATTGACGAATCACAGTCAGCTTTACCCCCTTCGTTCTTCAACAGTTGATTTTACCCCTCACCTTTAATTTCTAGTCTATATATTCATATGTCTGTGATTCAAACCTTCAAGGTTTTTACATGTATACATCGTTGTATGTAAGTTGTTGAAGAATACAATAAAAAGTGTATAGTAAAGGGTTTTCCAATAAGAGGCGTTATTTTGAATAGCCCGCTATTTCGGTAGATGTTACTTTTGAAGCTGTCATTTTTTGACATGTAGAAACTACGCCATTAATAAAAATGGAACGATACACGCTTCAACAACGCATTGAAATTATTAAAATTCACTTGAGTGAATCAAATGCAAATCATCTTGAGTGATTTGTCAACAAGCAAAATTGTCGCATCTGGGGCTCGGAAAACCCAAGAGTTATTGTTGAAAAGTCTCTATATCCTCAACGTGTGACCGTTTGTGCGGTTTATGGTCCGGCGGAGTCATTGGACCTTACTTTTTCGAAAATGAGGCTGGAGCAACAGTTACGGTGAATGGATTGCGCCATTGTGCGAGAGATGATTAATGATTTTTTATGGCCGGAATTGGATGGTATTGATCTGGACAACGTTTAATTTCAACACTCGGCGCTACGTGCCACACAAGCAACGAAACCATTGATCTTTTACGATTGGATATCAAAATAACACCTCTTATTGGAAAACCCTGTACATAACATAATGAACTGAGCGATATAAGCAGGAACAATGCAAGTTATCACAGAAAGTTCTGTTGTACAAAGGAGTTCAATAGTCTATATTCGTTTGTTCAAAATCTTAAATCTCCGAAAGTTCTTCATCGATTGCTTTGAAATTTTGACACAACGTTAAATAGATGTCACCTGTGACAGGTAAAAACATGATTTTTTTTAATAACAACACCTTTTGTTGGACGTTAAAGTAAAATACGCTATTGTTTCTCTATTTGCACAGACAGATTGAGCCACAACAACGCGTGACGTGGTACAGCTAGTTGTATATAAGAACAAGAGTACAAAATAATAACTAACTACGAAAGTAGTTACAGAGCAATGTGTAGTAACATGGTTGATATTTATAAAAATAAACATTAACAGTTTCTTGTAAAGCGTGTTTGTAACCAACAAACCTTTATTACGCCAGATTGGGTGTTTTACAGAATTAATACAGCGATGAAAGATATAAAGAAAGTTGTACAAAGGAGATTGATAAGTGAATTATAGTAATATAGTAAGTATCATTATATATTTATGTGGTACTTGTATGTATATTTTATATGGCACTTGTATGTATATATTATGTGGAACTTGTGTGTCTATATTATGTGGTACTTGTATGTATATTTTATATGGCACTTGTATGTATATATTATGTGGTAATTGTATGTGTATATTATATGGAACTTGTGTGTATATATTATGTGGTACTTGTATGTTTATTGCACATCAGTGAGACAATTATTGCTATCCATCAGAATTTTACAACAATGATATCCGTAGGCATTGTTGGATACCTCATAAATGAAAATAAATATCTTTTATAAGCAAGAACTGATACATATTTCAAGAACAAGTAAGAATGGAAATTTATGAAGAAACTAGGTGAGATTAGCAGAAAAACTAGTGATGGAACTAGGTTAGGAGAGTCTTACAGTAATTTGATTTTATGAAGACAATACCTAAATTAACTAATTAACTAAAAAAAAATCTTGGATATCACCACCCGAGTAAGTCTATAACTCTTGACAGGCCAAGATGCCAAACAAAACGTCTGTAACCAAGTGGGTAAAAAAAAGTCATGGGTTGCCAGCAATGAAAAATCATTTGAATTCATGTACCAGTTTTTTAGAGTACAAATACAATTCCAAAACGAATTTTGCTCGTAAACTGAGGTTCCACCGAGAATCTTGATTTGGAACCAAAAATACATTCAATTTATACTAAACCCAATCATTTATAATATTAATATGGTAAATATTTAACTAACCACCGCACTTTTAGGCACACATTGTGGAAATTATACTTCGTTTCAACTTAATTACTACAAGAAACAACTATTTGAATGCACAAAACAGGTTATTGGGTTCTAAGTTTGGGTTATTCATATAATTTGTGCGTATTTAGATTGAAACGAAACTTTCGCAAATTATTACTATATACTAACAAATAACACCAACAAGTTGGCAGAAAATCATTGGTAATTATTCGAGATTGCTGGCCATGGATAATAGGAAATATTTTTAAAAGCGAATTTTCATTTTACGTAATTAAAAAATAAAATGCTAAAATTAAAAATTTCCCAAATGCAGTCAGTTTGTTTTTATTGTAATTAAGGTGAATCAAAAGGTTTTATTAAAAAAATATTTCGTATTATCCGTGGCCAGCGATCCCGAATATTTACCAAATCGTTTTACAAGGAAATTTTGAACTTTTAATAAAAATGAAACTTTAATGCATCTTTTACCATCTCCCAGACATAAATAGTTGTTTCTTGTAGTATTTACGTTGAATTGTAATTACGATAATAATTAAATAAATTGTGCCTGGTTAGTGCAGCGGTTAGGTAAATATTAACCTTAATTTGGTGCTCAGTTACACATTACATTACAAACCAATGTTTATTTACCTTGTACAGTCTTGCCTAAGTAATCCCCTTTGCGTTCCCTGCTGATAACTTGTTGATAGATTTTCCCCGTGGTGATGTTGTTGTCATGATGGAGAGTGACGTCCAGGAACCTTTCGTAGTTTCCCAAATCCAAGTCCACTTCCCCCCCATCATCTAAAACGTAAACTTCACCTGAAAACAAACAACAAAAACATTAAAATCAATCAAATTGTTTTTGGTGTAACGCTAAAAATAGTTGCGCGAACGCAATTATTACAATTAGAATCGTACGATTCGGTAGATTTGGAGCGTCATATAAAATCACATGTCACAAGGATTTTCGCTACTTTGCCATGTTATCATCGAATCTACGAAAATAAGCACATTTGTTGGCATTATGTCAGTGGTTTTTGGATATTGGCAGGAATGCTGAAAGAAACTCCCATTCCAAACACACGTTCTGGATTATTTTTTCGAAATAATTCTCATAATATAAAATAATTAAATTACACTCTCATATTTGACATTGACAGCTTGATATTAATAACCTAACTGCTGAGTATGGCGTCACAAAAACACATGGCCGAGAGGAAAATAACTGACTTCTTGCCAATGAGGAACCAATATAATACAGTTGCTGGTAAAAAATGTGTAACAGAAAGAGATATGTTATATTGCGTGATATTTTTTGTATAAGAAAATTACTTACCGTGCTCGTAAGGTGAAAATGTGCCTGCGTCGATGTTAATATAAGGGTCGATTTTGATGGATGTAACACTTATTCCACAGTTTTTTAGTATAGTTCCGAAGGAACTAGCTATGACGCCTTTCCCTATGCCACTAATAACACCGCCAGTAACTAAAATGTATTTCATATTGGATATTTTACTGGCGAGGGCGCACATTTCGCGGGGGATAAAAACCTATTGCGTTTGAAACACGAAACACGAAAATGCGACCGTGTCAGAGCAGCGTACTAGTCGCACAACAGAAAAAAACTATCTTCTATCCTTTTTCACAATTTCCTTCTCTCATTCGTCTATTTGCCAACAATTATCCCTTCCCGCCTAAGAACAGCGAGACCAACTTACAGAAAAAAGCTTGGGACTTACGTCAATTTTTGGATACTTTCCACGTGAGTAGTTTGTTTATGCTTTCCACAATGCAAACGAAATATTGAACCGATTTATATTAGACTCGGCCACACTTCCTCTTCAGAGCGGTGCGCGGTACTATAAATAAAGCGGTACCACGGTCACTCCAGGCCGCCGCGCAGAAAAGTAAAGTCCGAAAGTAAGGTGTCAGTTTACAGCGCAGTCCATTGTGAGACTTTTCTGCGCGGCGGCCTGGAGTGGCGCATGGTACCGTCGCTCCGAAGTGTGGCAGAGCCTTTTGATTGAAAAATTGCGTTTTTAGAACAAGATTACCGACATCGCAAAATTTTCACTAAAATCTGCAACACTTTTTAATTTCAGTTATAATACAATACATAGACCATCTCAATTTGAAAATTTGCTCATATTAACCTAAATATTATCCCTTGTATACAGAGAGAGCTAGAAAAGTCGGGAGGCATATTAATATAACGTTAGAGGAAAAATGACCTACTGTCCAAATAATAATAATTTGGGGGGCTTCAATCCACTCAACCAATGGCCTTAATCGTATCAATCAAAGTTATAAAAAATATGAAAACATATTTGTTAAAAATATTTTGCGTTTAACACCCCGCCCCTATTATATATATATATATATATATATATATATATATATATATATCATAAGAGTAATGTAAAAAAGTAAAATTAAAAAATAAAATCAAAAATCAAAAAGAAAATATAAGACATAAAAAAAACACAAACTCTTAAACAAAAACAATGTCAAAACGAAATATAGTGGAAACTAGACACTCCACCATGCAAGAAGGAAAAATATAATACTAGGACAATTACAAAACTTTTGTAAGATAAACAGAGCTATGTAGGTTCTATAGTTAAATTATATTATATTTGATATTCTTCTTTCTGAAATAAATTGGGTAATGACTTGTTTATATTTGGTGAATGATGTGTTGAATATATAACAACATCTTTATAGTCATTACCCATATTTTGTATACGGCGAACCGGGGTATAGAATTGAAATTCTTTGTTGGAGTTATCACAATAGAACGGTAGATAATGCCTCGATGTTGGTTTGCGAGGTATATGTAAAGAAATCAAGTATAATAGTTCAGGGCTGTCAATTATTGAATTTATGATTTTATATAAACATTTTAGGTCATTAACTATTCTACGTTCAGATAATTTTAATAAATTGAGTTGACATAGTAGATAATCATGGTTGACGCATTCCCTTGTACTACCCATTCTGAAATTAATAAATACTAGGATTTTTTTTTGAATTTTTTCTATCATGAGCGTAACTAGGTGCTCACACTGTCGAGTTGTTATTCAATTTGACTCCTAACCAATGACATACAAATTTTTATAGGTTTGAATATTTTTAAATTGGCTGCAAATTCTTATAACAAAACCCAACATTTTATTTTGTCCTCGATATGCCATAATAAATTTTTATATCAGTAACTTTGCCGCAACTAGTCTCTCGTCTACGCGTCTGCGGGCACCCCTTGGAGGAAATGGGCGCCCTAATAGCGACTGGAAAGATATGTAGGCCATGGATGGAGCGACGATGTTTTTGTTTGACGAAAATATATATTTTTTAAATTGGTAGAATCAAGGCTCTAGAAAGATACTTTACTTTTCATACTGGCAATACAAATACATAATTTATTGTTCAGTGACGACAACTTGATGGAGTGAAAACGTCTAAAAATCCTAATTTTTCTATGGTGGAAGTTGACGGATGTTTTTGTGCGTTTTGGATACATTTCCTAACCAAACATAAGTTTTGTATAAATAAATAATTTGTTGGTATTTAAACATGCCTAAGTACTATTGTGATTATTGCGATACTTATCTGACGCACGATTCTCCCAGTGTGCGAAAGACTCACTGTACCGGTCGTAAGCACAAAGACAATGTCAAATTCTACTATCAGAAATGGATGGAAGAACAGGCGCAGCATTTGATTGATGCGACGACGGCCGCCTTCAAAGCGGGGAAGATTGCACAGAATCCATTTGCGAGTGCTAAAGGAGGTGCAGCCATTCCTCCGCCTTCTAACCTTGGAAGCTTGGGTCCACCCCAGAGACCAGGAGGTCAGCAAGGAGCCCCACCAGGTATGCTCCCGCCGCCAGGGATGGGCCCTGGTCCTATGCCTCCCATGATGATGGGTCCCCATGGTCCAATGCCGCCTATGATGGGTATGAGGCCTCCTCCGATGATGGGACAAATGGGCCAAATGGGTCAAATGGGACAAATGGGTCAGATGGGACAAATGGGGCCAATGGGACCTATGATGGGACCGATGGGACCCATGGGTCCGATGCGACCACAGATGATGAATGGACCTCCGATAAAGAATTCTTAGTAACTCTTCATAAAAATGTGAAAACAATTATTTTAGTTAAGGACTTAAATTACAGTGCAAGTGTGAGATATTTTATCAAATAACTTTTAACGTTAAGATCTACTTCTAATATAAATATGTAATTAAACGACATTTTATATGTTCCATGATTCTTTTATTACCGAAATGGTAAATATACAGAAAATAGTGACACATTTTATTTTAAAAACATTTTGTACTAGGTAGATAATAATGAAAACTAAATATTCCAGTTTCCGGAAATGGAAAATAATCCATTTTAAAACTATTCATCTATTAAAAAAACAATATATCTTTCAATTATCAACCAAAATATGTGTGGAAAGAAGGAGAGATTAGCTAAAAACACATCTCCTGAACATTTCATTTTTTTCCGTATGCTTCTCGGGTACAGCTATTAAAATGCACGATTTTCCATTTCATTATCAGTAAAATAATACTTCTCATCATTATCTTACTGATACAAATGTTTTTAAAATAAAATGTACGTGTCCCTATTTTCTGTACCTCCTAAAATGTTATCTCTTTCAATACTGGCCTTTTCAACGCAATCTATCCTGCCACATGGCATTTTTTGACACAAGCATAAATTAACTGCTCAGACATGATTACATTTTGGTGAAACATTTTTGTATCACATCTGTTACATTCGCAAACGTGGATAGCCGCCAATGTTTCACATGTGCTACATTCATAAACGGGAATAGCTTCCGATGTAACATATGTGCAACATTCACAAACGGGGATAGCCGCCGATGTAACACATGTGCTACATTCACAAACGGAGATGGCTGCCGATGTATCACATGTGCTACATCCACATAAATAAGGATAATATTGTTTGAAATTTTCGCCTCCTCCCAAATACTGATTTAATTCAGAGACTTGTTACCAATATTACTATTTTCTATCTTTCCATTGTGCGAGAAAACACTGCTTTTGTTCAATAAATATGCTGTTTTATTAAGGGGGTATTTCACTACCCCCTTAATCACTTATCTACAGGATAATGTATATTTTTGATTGATTTATATATAAAGTTCGAGTTTAGTATTATTTGGTACTCGTACCTATGTATAGTGGTTATATTATCTATGGCCTAGCGCAATGTGTTAAGTGTAATTTACAAGAATACTCAAGGTTAATAAAATGTAATGCAACAAAATGAATGTTCGCCTGTTATCCATTCTAGATGAAATAAGTTAAGTAAATTTCCCACGAAAAATCTACAAAGTAATCTTGTTAAATGCTTTACAAAACACCGTAATTAACCACTGGATGTCTGTGCTAGACCGTTGGTATATATTTATTATGTATTATTAGATAAGGTAGCCGAGTTTTCTACCTAGCTGTACCCTTCCACGTGTTGCTGTGGCTCGGTCTGTCTGTGTAGATAGAGAATCAATAACGCGTGTTGCTTTTACGTCCAACGGATGGCGCTGTTTTTACCTGCCACAGGTGACATCTATAAAATATAGGTAGATAAAAAGACACATTCAAATGCAACATTGTGTCAACATTTCAAAGCCATCAGAGAAGAACTTTCAGAGACTAGATATGAATCGTATAATTTCTATACCCGCTATATCCGATCCGATTTTTTGACAAAATGATCTGAGTATGACATCTTGTTCACATTTTTGCGAGCAACAAGAGGAGCCTAAAATTGAGTTTCAAAACCCTCCTTATCACGACCAAAAACCATGTTAAAACTGCGAGTGAGAAACCAAATCCGCTATATCATACAGAAAGTTATTATCAAAACCCGCTATATCGGATTCAACCAATCACAAGCAGTTATTTTGCCAAAATACAATATGGCCGCTGCTCTGACGCCACGCTCGTGTGTCAAAATGATCTACGCGTGTGTTTCTAAACCCGCCATGTTGGCTCAGTTGACTTTCAAAAGCCTCTATATCACGAAGTGAGTATCAAAATCCGCTTTATCCATTTTATTTATCGAAATTACTTAATTATTGCTAGACATATATAGAAAAATAAATGCTTTTCGAAATTTTATTACTCCAATTCATTATATAAAAAATTGTAATGCAATTACTTATGTACGCTAGACATGTGACAGTTTTTTGTGGTTTTCTCCAAATCAATGAAAGTTGATATAGCGGGTATAGAAATTACACGACTCATATGAGGTATCCTATGGATAAGCTATCAAGAGGATGGTGAAATACCCCCTAAAATATTAAGAAGTATAAAAATATATTTCACCTTTTTCAAGAACTGGAATTTTTTTCTCATGCTATTAATTATCCAGAATATTGGTTTAACATTCTCCATAAGTGACTTAGCTCGCCAAAAAATTGAAGTTGACGAAATAGCTCCCAAAATACACACCAGCGATGACACAAACCATTTTTAATTGAATTATTCTTACAAATCATGTACCCAATACAAACCTTTCTTGAATTCTTATACATTTTTATTTTGTCCACTGAAGTCATCTTCAACATCTTTCGAAAGATTCTCGATCAAAGCATTTTTCATTCAGAAATAATTGGACACATTATTTCAGTCTTGCAATAAGTTTGATTAAAGAAATTATATCAGGATAATTAAAAACAGGGAATGTAATATATTAATTCACTTTAATAAATTAAAAGCTGCACTGTAATAAAAAAAAACAGGCTTAACTTAATCAATAAATAATTCATAAAAATACAAAAGAAGTGTATTTCTTGTCAGTCTGGGATAGCCAAATAGATTATATAATAAGTCATCATATTATAATATGTATTGGTCCCAGAAAAATATGTAATACTTATTAAATAAAATAAGAACTGGATAAGTTACTGCACCATTAAAATGTTTAATCGATACAAAACAAATAATACGAATGCAGATTAGACTAGAACGCTAGACTCTTATTCTATAAATTTATTAAAAATCTACAGCCTCTAATGCGAACCGTACAAAATGTTTAAAAGCCAAAATGACAGTTCAACCGCGAAGTTGGCGCACCTTGCTTAAAATATATACGTAACCTTAATCTAACCAGTCGGGTTCACCAACGATCAATACTTATTAGAATTTGCTGATTTTCGAAATCGAAAAGCTTTATTTACACCGCTGACGAATTTCCTTAAGTTTCATCATAACGCAGTTTCTAAAGTTGGCGGAGATGGGCACTTAACATGCTCATTGTTTGGAGGAATAGTCACCGTATTATCAGATACATTGGATTGCCTGAACTGGCTGGAAGTGGGAGACGAGCTGAAGTTAGCCAGACCGGAAGATTCTTGGGATAAAAATTGAGCTTTTTGAGCTTGCAACATCTCCGCTCTGGAAGCTTTTGGCTGATTGTATTTACTTTGCGGTTGTCCAAAAGAGTTTAAGGCTTGCTGCTCTAATTTTGTAAAATTATTCTCCTGAGTTGCCAGGAAAATATTATCTTTCATGGGGGAAATTCTGCTAGCGCTTCCTAAATAATTAATAGAATCCGTTTGTTCCGGTTGGACATTTTCTCTGATTGCGGGAATGAGGCTTCGTCGGGCACCAGTTGTTGGTCGGGATTCTGTATTTCTGAAAGAGGATTTATTTTCTAATATTTTATTAGAGAAATCAGTCTCGAGTTGTCGGTGATCTTTGAGATTAGAGCCATTTGGACTTTCTTCTTCGTCAAATGCTTCCGGGATTGGGGAAGATAATACGTCAGATCTGGGACTGGAGAACCGCCACTGGGTTTTAGGAGATAACAATATCTTAGGTGTAACTTTATGTTCCTTGATTAGGACATTAGTTCGCAGTGGGGAGCTGGGGGCAGGGTTGTTTGTTCGCATTATTCGCCTGTGAGTGTATGTTTTAGGAGATCCACTGAGGTCGAGGATATTGATGTTTGAAGAGTTGGGATTTTGCTGCTGAGGACCTGGTTCTCTTGATAATTTAAGTCTTTCTACAGCGGATACTTTGGCCGGTTGCCTGTAAGTGGATTGAACATTAAGTTTTACACCGTGTTGTAAAAGCAGCTTCTTAAAATCTAATCGGGATGTTTGAGGGGGAGGACCGTGCCGGTCTGCACATGTCCAGTTCTGCCTCGTTCCATCTTGCCGAGGAGAACCTGACTCTTGCGCTCTAAGGGCCTCTGCAGTGAGGATGTTCTCCTGCAAGTTGGGAGACCAGCTGTGCCTCATGCGAGCGTCACTAAGATAACCAGTCTCCGGCATTTTAACAGGAGTGATACGGCCCGTGATAGAACTCTCTGAACTTCCCGGAGACAAACTGGTCACTGAGAGAGCCGGAGACCCGGCTCTGTCTAGTGGTGGACTCTTAATGTTCATCTTCTTTTTACTTTTATGAATAACGGCGTATAACTCTTCATTAGACATGGTTGATTTTACGGGAGACGTCACTTGACTTCCAGAAATGATTGATTCTTCTACAGCACTAGTGTTACGAGTGGGTGTTGAAGATTGGAATCTACCAGTACTTCTGGGGTCAATGGGGGACATTTTAAGAGATTCGCTATCTCGGGCAATCATGTTCACCCTGCCGATTGAAAGATCTTGCCGGTTTTCAATGGGAAGGAAAGAGTTATCCATGCCCGGTCTAGTATTGTAGTTTTGAGGCACAATGCCGTGACTTTTTAAAAGATCTTCCGGCTTTTGTAACTGAAGTACAGGAGTTCTAAGTTGGTTATAGTAAGGTTGCTGCATGGGTTGACCTGTGGGAGGGACTGCAGGAGGTTGTACGTGTTGACCCGCTTGTACTGAAGTCGGGGGGAAATTATTAGCATAGGAATAAAGGCCCCTGGTTATGTCGGGAGTAACGGAGCGTTGGAATGTTTTAGCGTCTGACGTCAACAAGGCATCGGACTTCTTGGGCTGCAGAGTCCAGTAAGCGTTGCCTTGCGGGAGGGAAGGCGTGTTCTTCTGCATGTCGTCTTGACTGTAAACCCGTCCACTGGGATTGGTGTGTGGACTTCTCTGTGCAAGTTGATCACTATTCAGGCCGGAGTGTTGGCTCGCTAGCTGATTAACTTGAAGAGGTAGATAAACTGGATGTCCAGGAGAGTTTTGATGCACTCGGTCAGCCGATGAATGTCGATAGTCTGGAAAATATCATAATGGGTAAATTAACACAGCCCGAGGTAGTGGAAATTATAAAAAATATATATTTTAAATGCTTTTCTATGATGCAAAATATAATCTTTCTTTAAATAAGAAAATTGCTAACACTAATAAATATATCTTTCCATTAAGCAACTAGGCATTCTTTCATGCCTAACCTCATGCCTACTTCTTTGGAATTGGATCCAATATTCCAAATAATGTAAAAGCAAGCGTATGTTCATAATGCGCTCATAATTTAGAATCAGCTTTACGAATAGGAGCATTAAATTCTACTCATATTTAAGCAAGGGCTATAAAAATGTATGACTGCGTAGAAGCCAATTTAATAACAAAATAATGTTTTTATTCAACAAAAATTTAAGATTTACAAACAGCTAGAACTTCTTAGTCAAAAATATATAGAATAACTTGTCGAATTAATATTCCTTATACTTATAGTAGCAATAAGAAACACGTAATAACATGGTTATCAATTAAAAGTGTATTTACAGAACATAGACAGTGAAAAGGCAGAATGGAATAAATCTCTCCTACGATTTTGTTGTTAGCTTAAAAATATCACAGCGAGGCGTACAAAAATTACCCGGCAGAATTAAGTTTTTAAATGCTTTTTACGATAAGCCAAAAGGAGCTATTAAACACGCCCTGTGTCTATTTTTTTACCCCAAGGACTAAAATCACCATCACTCATTTTTTTCTTCTTAGAATACCACTTTGTGGTTTAACATTACATAATTTTATGCAAGTACATTAAATGCATATAAACCACAGAAATCAATATGCGTCAAGCACATAAAGACAAATGAGATTTCAAATCTATCAATAAATTAGTGTACAATTAATAATGAAGTGATTTTTTTACCTCTTTAAACCAAAACAATGGTAATACCACAGACATAGGAATTAATAGACGAGAAGATAATGGCGAGGGGTAAAATCAACTGTTGAAGAACGAAGGGAGTGAAGCTGACTGTGATTCGTCAATAAATCAATCTGACAGTAAATAGGCATCTCGCATTATAATATCACCATTTACTTCTTAAAAGTAAAATCTGCTTTTGAATGAATAGACATTTTTACATGGGAGCGCAAATTACTCGCCACGTTATGAACAAATTTGCGAAGTCCAAATTCGGCAAAAAAATTGGGTTCTATTTTCAGAGTCGAATATTTCGTTTAAGTATTTAGTTAAGACACTTTTATAAATGTTCATAATTTACTTCCCAGCAACCAACCAGCTTTGTGTTTCGCGTCCAGACGTTTCTCGATGTGATAGTAACAACTGATTCATATTATACGATGTGAATATGCTTAAAATAAAGTAAAATAATGCTTATATATGGAATGTAATACGACAATTGGGTTTATTCTCTTTTTCACATCTATTTTTACAAGTTTTCATAGTACAAGTCAACATTTTGCCGTGTTATTTCGTAAAATGAACCGATGATGCCTCGACCATAGTTCGCACAAGAATGATGACGTCACGTTTTCAAATTTCACTTGAGGCCATACGCGAGCACAGCCGGCTCCAATGGAACCGGTATGGGGAGTGGGGATAATACGCTTTTAATCACTTAGGGCAGGTCTACTAATATTCATATGTCTATGGGTAATACATAATATGTATGTATTAACTTTATAATAAGTAAGAGCATAGAAAATTTTGTGACTACCGTGTTTTTTAGCAAATATACAGAAAATAAGGACACGCTCAATGTGCAGTAGTTAGGTTTAGTTAAAAAATAAATTTATAAAATTAGCCTAAATAATCAATTTTTTAACGAAATATCTTCTAAAATGCATTATTTTAGCTTTCCAAAAAAAAAATACGTACCTCTGATAATTATCTAACCTATACAAAGTGTTTTTAAAATAAAATGAGCGTATTAAGCGTGTCCCTATTTTCTGTATACTTACCATTTTTTCTCGCGTAAAACATTGCCATTTTCCCTTTTCACCGTAGATATTAAATAAAAAACAAAATGATAAATAAAATAATGTAAAAAATACTACCTTGTTGCCGTGCAGTGGGTTGTTTGGTTATAGTTAGGAGTGGAGATGTTGAATTGTGATAATCATTATCTGCGACAAACATTGCAGGGAGCGTGCCAACACTTGGGAACACAATATTGGCAGGGAATGTTAGGGAATAAGGTTGCCAAACTTTAAATTAATAACTCCCAACGAACCCTTGTTACAAAAATGGAAACTTGAATGTTTTCATTACGAATCAATCACCAATTAGCGTTTTAAAAATGGGTTTTGTAAAGTTAAATAATGAAGGTGAGAAAAGAGCTAGGAGGGTTATTTAAATCAAAGTGAATATTACATTTTTATTGACCCTAGTTGCCAGATCTAAAAGTTTTTATTGAGTTCTTGTTTTACTACCTAGCCTAATTTGAGTTTCAACAATTTATAAAATTTCAAAAAATGCATCTTCAAAAGCATCAATGTTCGATTTAAAGCTTTTTACAAACGCCAACAGAAATCCCACTTAACCTTAAATAATTTATCCCCTCAGATCTCTGGCATATTGACCCGTTATATTTCTTAAATATGCCGCCAGAAAGTCTGAGAATTTGTGTGTATTTTCACTTCTCAATATAATCTAATAAATGGGATATTTCTGAAGGTGTCCTAAAATTAAAAACCGTTTTTGAAAGGTGATGAAATACGCTTCCAAATTTTATTATTAAAAATAAATACAATTTTTGAAAATTAAAATTTTGAAATCAAACACAAAAAAGTGATAAAAATGGCTCACCTTACGTTTTTTCATCTAAACACTGAACTAAATTAACTGATAACAAATATTGTATTAGAAAAATGTATTATTATAAACATTACTGCCACCTCACTTTTGGTGATTTCATATAAAAATAATTAGTAAAAATTCACAAAGTTTCACAATTTTTTATCAAATTGCGGTCGGAACCACTGGTTACATAGAGGTGTACATTTTAACTTCTATATTTGAATGTAAAGCTTGGTATTTTTTTCTTTCTAGCACTGTTTAGTTCATATTTCTAACTATGACAGTGGGAGAGACACTATTCCAAAAAGCAAACAAATTGACTCTAAGCTGTTGGTTCCCAAAACTGAATAAATTAGCCTAAGGAGTTTGTAAATAATTTAATAATAAATCACTATGATAGAATAAAAGATGGCAACCCTATGTAAGCGAAGTGAGAGGGGAGTGGGGGTGTCACCAGGTAGAGGTAGCAGGTGCACAAGCATTTGCCAACATGCTACAGGGGTGCATGAAATAAAATAAAATACAAACGTGGACATCAAATGTGTAATCTATTTTGCACACAATTACATTAGCAATGATTATCAATTAAATCTAGTGTTACAACACGCACACAAAACACGAAAATGAAACATAAAAACCATGCACTTACAAATCATAGCAATGAGCTGTTGATATGGACTAAATGCTGAACAAAAGAAATCATGCATCTGAGACTTAATCTTCCTTAGCTGGTGCAACCGTGCTGCTATATACAACAATTTATTCATGTGTAAGTGCATTGCAAAGGAACATTAATCCCGTTGATTGTCAATTATTGTCATTTTAGACTATACAAATATCATTATTGTGAAAATATATTATGAAAATTGTAAATACGTATATCTCTTTTTGTGTAAAAATTTAATTTTAAATAAATTCGTCATGATAATTTAATAGTTTATGATAAAATTTAATATGTATTTACAGTTTTCATCTGAAAAAAAAACACTGGTAAGTTATAATATTGCTTTTGGGATGATAGTTTGCTTCAACCCACGGCAACTTTATAAAATACTTTTTTTTATAAATACATATTATGTACACACACGATAGATACAAAGATATTATAATACTATAGACAATATTCCAAAAGTCACAAGCCCAATAGATACAGATTGCACTGAGGATCCCGGGTTAGGCTGCGTATAACCAGGAGAAATTTGCCGTGTAGACGAGCCACGAATTATGAAAAAGAAACGAAGCAACCACAAGCGGCGTTTGCTTCGTTCCTTTCCCATAATTTGTGACCCGGCTCGCGGTAAATTTCTCCTGTTTATATGCAGCATTATATGTTAAATTTTGTGAGCTATTAATGGTAGGCATTATTGGCACCTGGCAGAGTGATGATGACCCAAAAACCACAACAAAACCCAAACCAATATTCAATAATGTATGTACAAGAGATGTCGGAAGAATCAGTTGAATGGTTACCAGATTTCTGTATCGAAATGACTAGTGACAGAAAGCACCCGGGCTCGGTGACTAAAACCATCATTAGGCATTGTGACTTTATTTGGAGTGGTGACATAAGGATAAGGAGTCGGTCTCAGGTCTTCCTCTTCAAAGTCAGAATCCATCTCATCTTCGGTCACTACTTCAGGTACATTCTGCACTTTGATCAGAGTTCTAGGTCGGCTATAGAGCGGGGTGTTCAACGGACTTAACGAGAGCTCCGTCAACTTGCTTTCAAAGTCATCTCTAAAGCTTCCTAAATTATCACATTTATCCAAATCATCTCTAAATCTAAACTTAATGTTATTGAGTTCACTATGGTACAGCATCTTATCACACAACTTGGGTGAAACGGTGGCTGGATAATTAATCTTGTTTCGTAATAAATCAGCTGCAATTTCTGATTCAATTAGTTCTATGGATTTTGTGTTGGTTTTGGAGAGGCCAAAACTTTCAACATTCAATAGCCTTTTGATTGGCATCATCGGCGAGTTGGCCATTTTATAACTGTCACTTCGCTTCACTTTCCTAACACTAGAACTATCTTTACTGTCGTTTAGCAAGTTGATAACTACTTTAGAAAATCCTGTCAACTTTGTATTGGAAACCACATTATCACTATTGCTATTTTTGGAGCCGAACAATTTGAGGATCTCTACACTTTTGGAACCGTGCTTAGATTTAGATTTGTCAGGAAGGTTAGGAGGTAAGGAGGTGGGTCGAGAGGAAGTTATTTTCATATTATTAGACACACAGTAGTTATGGCAAGATTTTGAATGAACATTTGTACACAAACACCCTGGTATTCTTGAAATTGATTGTCCATTTTGAACCTTACCTGGGTCATTATCTTTTATGGGTGAAAGACTGATTCCTTCCGCATCTTGCATATTAACATAAGCCCCTTTGGCCACTGCCCGGGGGGACATGGGCCGAACGAGGTTGGGAGTGACTATATTGGAGGGCGGAAGCCTCACTACTTCGGAGGTCGGAGAGAGGTTGTTGGATGCCGCGTTAGGAGCCCTGATCACCAACTTGCCCAACTGTGGAGATAATGGTCGTGAGGTGGCGCTCAGTGGTAAGCTTCTATGTTTGTTTTGAGTGTCTCGCTGCACTGAAGAGTTCCTTTGATCTGTTGTGTTCTTCAAAACATCCAATGTGGATGCACTCGAAGATGAAGCTGCATTTGGAGAATCTGTAACATCTATTGAAGATCCATCAGTGATGTCTTTGACAAATGGGCCCGGTTCAAAAGTAGTATGTGCCCCCTTGCGTCTCCGCAAGCTGTCCGAGGAGTAGATAACTTTTCCATCAGAGTCCAGAGTTACCCTTGCTCCGTGGCGTCTAAACGTCTCTGCTGCACTTTCCGCATTTCCTTCAGTGTTTTCATTGGACAAATTGGCATCTTCAGTCGATATGTTGGACGGTAATTCATTGAGCGATACATATTCTGTTTCATGCAGTTTACCAGATAATACTGTTTGGAGATTTCTTTTAACAACATCATTAGAATAATACACTCCGCCAGTATTTTTAATGTTAACCTTTTGATTGTTATTTCTAACATCTGCGATAGTAACATATTCACCATTATCGGCGTAAAGTGACTCGCCAACGTGGGAATCTTTACTAGATTTCTTTAGTTTTTGTGGAAACACATCCTTTAATTTACACATAAGATTATTGAGCGGCATAAAACTAGACTTTCGGTTCTCCGTGTTCTTTTGTGATTCGGGTCTCTTAGAAGTTTGTTTCTTGGCTTTATATTTCTTGGATAAAATATTTGTTAAAATGGAATGTTTTGCTTCTGGGGTTTCACTTTCTTCTTCAGTTATGAACAATTTGACAGGTTCAATATTCTTGATTGTTATATCTGAAACATTGTCATTGAAAACTATTGTGTCCAAGTCGGTTTCTTGAAGCGGGAGATCTAATCTGGGCCGGCTTGAAATACGCTGCTTAACATCGAGGTCATCCAGATCAGAAAGAGCCGGCTCTTTGGGTTTAAAGGTTGACATCTCTACCTTTTTCGGAGGCCTCTCCACAACCTCTGGGGATTCCTGGATAGAACTCTTAATACTTTCATCGTCAGAATTGTGAGGAGTGATGACGCACATTGATGGTATTCTTGAGCTGTTTATTGTAGTTTTTACTCTAATTCTTTCAATCCTATCAACCCCTTCTAGATCGGAAGATTCCGAGTAATCTAGTTCTGAGCCTCCGCATGATAGTTTCCCCCCGTGAGCACTGGACATGGAGTCATCAACCGGAGAGCTGGAAGTATTGTGCCCTGAGTCCGGAGACTCAGCTCCCGTGTTGTTCGGTGCAGGTACCTGAGTCTGATGCACCACAGCCACAACTGTTTCTTGAGCCCCACTCTCTTTAGACGGCAGACTTTTGTTCTGGTTTGAATCAGATACAAGCTGGATGCTGGTTTTTGGCAATGTATTTCTTTTAATAGTGTTCATTCTTTCCGAACTTAGAGCAATGTTTGCGGAGGAATGTTTATCAGTGGAACTAGCGGAACTGCTCCAACTCTTATTTAGTTTGGAGAGAGAACTCTTCCTCTCAGGAACTGTCGGACCGAGGACTAAGGATCTATCACTCCCTGCTGCTAGAAGAGTGGTGCAAACAGTTCCTGCTGAACTAGTGGTGGTGCTGGTGGAGCCCTTTCCAAACAACTCATATTCATTTTCCGCCGTCATATTAGTTTGGTTACTCGAGGAATTAGTGAATGTGTTTGTGGTATGCAACGGGGTGATGGGAAGACTTATTTCTTCTTCCTTCAAGGTTTTCAAACCCGAGTCCATATGGAAGGACGTGTAGTAACCTTCAGTATCGCAGGAGTATTCTGAGCTGGTTTCCATATCATCGTGTAGGTCGTGGATTATGTCTGGAGTCAGAGTACCTTCACTAGTCACGCTACCAGACCCCGATGTATTGAGGAATCTTCTTCTGCTAACAATGGAACTGGGCGGTCCGTGAGGAATGTTCAGGGAATTGCTGGAGGTTGCAGCTGAAGTAGAACTTCTGGGCGCAGCAGTGGTGGAAGTTATTTCAGATCCAATACTAGTTCTTCCTGATTCCGAGCTCTGCGACCAGTTGCCACTGGAAGAGTGCGGTTCTTCCTTGAGGGGCCCCGTGGTAGCCCCGGTGGTGGCAGCTCTCCTTCTGCGAGCCGCCGCGGTACTCTCCCTCAGTTTGACAGCCAGCGCTCCCGCAGGCACGGATATCGGCACGCCCATGCTCTTTTCTGACGAGGAATACGAATTATTTCTTTCGTGAGAAATCTTTCTATCCTGCTGTTTGGTTCCGTTCTTTCTTCTGCGCATCGTGACAGTTTCATAGATATTGACATCATCAATGTCTTGAACCGTCGGTGATTTGTTGCTGGCTTTGGGTTTGTCAGGTCGGGAATCTTTTCCGCTGTCGCTGGGGGAACGGTTGATGAGGCGGAGGCGACTGCGGCCCCATTCTTTGAGGGAGTTGAAGTGGGACTTCTTGGTGTTGATGTCGTAAGGACTCCTCTTGAGGAGATCGCTGGAGTGCGAGCGCAACACGGCTCCCGAGTCGGGGCTGCCCGCTTCCTGCGCGGGGCCCGGCAAGTCTCTGCATGAGGTAAACAAACACACCGAGCCGATTAGTAAGGAACTCTAATTACTATTATTAAGCCACTTTTCAGAACCCTACGGACATTGAATGAAATTGTAAAATAGTTGTAAGTCAACAACTTCAGTGGCTGTCACAGTTCAATCTGAAATTCTGAATGGTTTTACTAAATTTCCTTCTGAATTCAACGAACATAGAAATAAAAAAGAATCTATTCTTATAAATGTCTGTAGGGTGCTGAGGGCGTTAAGGCCTTTTTAAACATAAAAACACATCTGTACACTTCCTTCAGTGTGTATTGTCATGTACAAAGCAAGTGAATGCTTAGAAAACATTTAAAAAAATTTAGTAAAAGGAATCTGAAATAGCTCAAAACGTGCTGTAAAAGTTATGTTATGTTAAAACATAAATATGGATTATGAAGCAAACGCACCACTCATTTAGTGCAAAGCCTTTAAATAACGTGGTTTGTTCGCATCGATGCATGTTGTGAATTACAATTCTAATTCTGTGCAACTGATAACGAACATTTCGTCATAAAATTAAAAGTGATAGGAAACCAACACATGCTCAATAATATAATATTGATGGTTTTCGAAATATCCGAGGCTCGTCTATGTAATATATATTAATGCTAATTGTATTTAGCAAATGTAAAAATTCTGACAGTATTATTGATTGTGTGTGGGCTGCCATAGAATAAGTGTTAACGTCATCAGTTGGGCACAATTAGAAAGTCCACTAGTGAGACTAAGAAGCGTCTATGAAGCTTACCCCGCAATTGCATCTCTAATTTCTTTCTGATCTGTGCCGGTGATTGTATTTCGTCTTTTACCCCGAGGCTTGCGAGATCTGGTTCTTCGCTTCACGGTCTGCCCGTCCCCGTTTACCATTCTGTCGCAGCTAGTGTCCATGTGCAGGAGGGACCTCCGTGAGATGCACATGCGGTCGAACCCTCTACCAGACGTGTCGATCCGGATCATTTGCGGAGGGAATCTGGAATTGTCAACAAAATATCTGTAATTGCATCCCAATTCATCAAGTAGTGGTAGAAGTGGCTACCGTCTCGGTAACTTAGAAAACCGTTTGGGGGTTAGAATAAATTTCTGTAAAGCAGCAGAAGATAATCCTTCATAATATGTTACTTTATTACCCATTATTCACTTCAAACAACGGCCCCTGTTAACCGTCAATTGTCAGCATTTGGCCAAAATTTGATGACCGTTAACCAACTAAGACCAAACGGCGGACGGGTGTAGAGTCAACAGTTAACGGTCTGTTCCAACATTTGAGCACCCTTGATCTAATCCAATTATTATTATCATAGAAAAGGCCGATGTTAAAAAATTGAAAATAGTTTTAATTGTCAATTTTATGAAAATGTAAAATGTGACAAGTTTTGAAAGCTAGCTAAGTTGTCCATTATTCCACAAGCAATATCGTCAAGTTATTTGTAACACGGGAAAGTTTTTCTTTATTTAATAAATATGCAGATCCCTGTGTTACTAACTTGGCAGCGATGACGGAGAACTGCTCCTCAGGGCTGGGAAGCTTGTGGTCCAGGGGCTCGTCATCGTCGGAGCTGATGGCCCCCGAGCACTCCAGCTCGGCCATGGTCAGGTTGGCTGTGGTCCGGGAGGCCCCATCGGGCGCCGTGGTCTGCTCGCCCAGGGCTTCCGTGGAGGTCCATTTGCGTAGCTCCTCTATGGCAGCGGGCTGGAAGAAAATAAATTTATGATATTTTTTGGTTCTGTGACAAAACAGAATGTTGAAGAAAGGAAGATAATTTATGCATGTACATTTGCAGTATTCAGACTCTTTCTTAATTTGCATAGATTATTTAAATAACAATTTGGTTAAACTAATTACAATAAGAAACAACTATTTACGCCAGGGTCAGATGAAAAAATATACATTTAAATTCCAATTTCGTTAAAATTTATAAAACCATAATTTATAGTTTTCAGTTGACGCCATGTTGAAAGTTGTAAATGCAAGTAAAAGCACAACTGGTTGGAAATTTTTTGATGGTAGGTACTGCAAACCGACTGTTGCAAAATAATAATCTATGCATATTAGGTAATTAGGTAGGCACCTAATAATAACCTAATCTATTTTTTAATTATTGCATTTAATTAATTTTTTTTATCACTTTTCACAGAATAATATAGATATATTATAGATTACTGGGAAGCATCAATAATGCGTTTTTACGGTTAACACTATGATGCCCAATGCATTGGCGCCAACTCGCCTAAGTGTGAACGCCATCTAACGCCGTTTAGGCGGCAAATCGAAAATGTCACATTTTAAATTATCTAAAAGATAAACTAAATATACCTTCATTATCGTAATTTTTTTCAAGAATAAAAAAACGATGAAAACACCCTATTCTGCGTTGGCCATTTGATCTCCTTTTTCGTAATCTGAATACCGCACAAGAGTCCCAACTGCTCCCAACCGTCTGGAGCCAGTGAGACTACGGCTTACCCAATTGGGGTATGTTGTGCGGCTGAAGGTAGCGGAGAAGGGAAGGAGATGGGTAAGAGGAAAGCGGGGAGTAACCTGGCTATTTAGATCTGGTCACCAAATACGGCTATAGCCATTTCAACCAACGTTTCAATTCTGAAGAGTGGTCTTACACCAGGGCGATACTGAGAGTATCATCCACTCTGGAACGTGCCGCAAATATACTTTACATATATCATTTGAAATTAGTAAATTGTGAAATAACGCAAATTAATTAAATAAAATTTACATGCGCACGCCGGGATTTAAACCCGCGACCTCCGGATTGCTAGTCGAGAGAGCCTTAGGTACCCCTCGACCACGGGGGCCCTCAAATATAATATCTACTGCATATTTACGATTCGTTCTCCTGAGTAACAAATTGCATTTGAAGGGCGAAAATAATACCCTAGCTGAAAAGAATAATAACGAAAATGTGTTAAATTATCTATAAGAAACATTTACAAACCGACACAAGTTTATTGAAAATGTATATATGTATACCTCTACACCAGAGGTCTCCAAACTTGTCACGTAGACCACGTGCCATTTTATTCTGTTTATGTGGTGATCACCTTAGTTTGTAAAAATTACATATGACGGAATAATTAATTGTCATTATGGAATAGTAAATCATGCAGAACCACAAATCGTTACGAACCTACTGAACAAAAAATATTAAATAGACAGTTAAACCTAGGATGGTCAGCTTTAGAATCAATCTTACGCCATGTTTTCGAGTTTTTGCAGCATTCAAGAGTTCACAAAAGTCATTCTACTCACCGTTACTTTCAGAATGAAAAAGCCGTTCGTCCATATTTGGTAGTAAACTCACACAGCCAGTCTTGCTTGCTGATAAAAACCAAAGCCACCAACTGAGATGGTTTGGTCAAAGCCCTACCTTCTAGGGCAACTTGTCCAACGCAAAATAAAAAGGGGCAGATACGGGAAAGAAGGAAGTCGAACCGATATGTCTTGGAAATTATAGGCCCGAAATCCCGTCGAGATTTCAAAAGGAACCGGTTCTGGGGCTGTCAAAGAATTTATTTCTCCGGGGCAGTTCTCACGGCGGCAGAAGATGTAATGAAGACCTTAGTGAAGCAGGTAAGTGTTGTTATTCCTTCAGCAGAACTTACAGCAAAAACCCCTAAGGGTAATGCACCTACGCAATAATATCGAGAACTTTTATTTTTATTTATTCATTACACGCCCTAGTGGGATTTTCTTTAAAAAATTACAAGCTATTTGTATCAAAGTAAATACTTAGAAATTAATACAATAAAGAAAAATGTAAAGATAATGACAAAAAAGAAAAAAAAGAACAAAATACATATGAACAATGAAAAACACAACATAATAATGACAAAAAAGGTTTCAAAAAAACACATAACAAAATTCGTAGTTAAAAATGTGAACAGGAACTAAGAATCCTCACGCAAAAAATTGAATTTAAAAGATTCAACAAAACAAAATAGTAGAAGCGAAGAAGTTATATGAGTACATAGGTCTATTTGTGTCTAGAAGAATAAAAGTGATATAATATACAACATTTATTTAAACTGATTAAGATGAAATATATCATCCAGATCAGAATATTTGTTTCCGAGACTGTGAAGTCTCGGAATCGGAGAATTTTGGTAAGCTAGTGTCCTGGTGTTATTGAAGTAAAATGTAAGAAATGTCGGCATGATTTTTTGGGAACATGAATATTGATAAATTCAAGTAATTCGGGACAGTCAATTTTAAAATGTAGTATTCTTTGTAACAGTATTAAATCTGTGCTTATTCTTCTTTCTGAAAGTTTCAATAGAGACATTTTATCCAAAAGGTAATTGTAATCAATGTTTTGTATAGGAATATGCAGTTTATAGTTTATAAACCTTAGAAACTTCCGTTGAATCTTTTCAATGTTATCTGAATGAATATTGAAAAATGGAGACCATAACGTAGAGTTATACTCAAGTTGGCATCTGACAAGGGTTTTATATAACATAATAAATGTTCCTAAATTATTGAAATCTTTTGCAGCTCTCAAAACAAAGCCAAGAATCTTTAGGGCCTTGTTGATAATATTATTAATATGACATACAAAGGTGAGTTTACTGTCGAACATAATGCCTAGATCAATAATTTTACTAACACAATTTAAATTTTCATCATTGCTCAAAATTGTGTTGAAAGTTCTATGTTACTAGAGTTCTAATCAGTAAGTCAGTGCTGTCGCTAAATAAACTTCAAAGTTTTAAAAATCATCTCTCTGTTTATTTAAAATGTTTGCGGTAAAACCACACACAAATCAGCAGCAATAACGAGTAAGTCATACTAAAATAAACCATTCCTGAGAGAGTCCAATTATACCCAATTTTCCAATTATGTCTTAAATCCTGTATTTAAATTTCGCTAATAAACAATCAGTTAATGTTAATTAAGTGTTAATCTTAGGTGACCTACCAGGAAAGTATGGTACTGTATATTATCTCCATATATAGTTAGTAACAACATAGATCACTGTAGAAATGTATTATATATTTGTACAACGCCCTTGAGATGATGAAAAACGGCGCTATATAAATCATCCAAATATTATTATTATCAACAACAATCGCAGTCATTTGCAAATTTTCATTGCTCGATGGCACTGACTTGATTACGTGTCACTGCAAAATCCGTCGCGCGCCAAGGGATAGTTCAATGCTTTGCAAAGATGCATCCATCAAAAAAGTGTACCGACAATAATTGTAACGCGGTATTATCATGATCAACAAATACAGCGTCGTTGGTGGCGCAACACTCAGATAAAATTGAGATAAAAAAGGAATGAGACATGTTTGTTTATCTCCGATTTATCTCGAAGTGCAATCGAATTCGGAACACTTTCCATTTGAATTAAAGGAAGAGCACATCAACTTGCAGATAACGAACATAAACATGGTGTTTACTGTAGCAACTCGTTTCCTGGTGAATAAATCTCATAAGATTTCTGCGAACCGAGGTACGGTGTTAAAAATCAGACCGTAAATAAGCGGATAATGTTACGAGATACCTGCATTTCGAGATACAAAGGTACTTGTAATTCAATAAACTACAATTACCAAAGTCATTATTAATTTGTCTACGAGAGGATATTATTAAAATAGGCTTTCAACGGTTAGAATATTACACCTTGAATTGTGACACATAGTTATACGTTTTATTTTCCACGAAAAAGAGACCATTTTTTATTGTTTAATGTAAAGTCATCATTGGGACATAATATGGGGATGTGTACAATTTTGCGCTAATTTCCGGGCAGTATTTCAGTAAAATAATAAATTAAATTAATGTGGTTTTCGACGTTTAGTTTTGATGTAACCAAAAGCTACAACTACCAAAACTACAGTGATACTAACTATAGTGATGATGAACACTGTAACACTGTCTGAAACGTTGGTTAAAGAAGGTGGAAGCGCAACACGGCATAATAACCCAAAAATGAATCACGATATTATTATTACTACCGCCATAAAATTTCCAGAGCTTTTCTGTTTTGATGCTCAGCCAACCAATTTCAACTTGCAGTATCATTTATATCACGAGCTTTGAAATGTTTTTTTCAACTGTCAAAAAATTAGACCTTATTGCTTATTCCATCCGTGAATTGATTATTCGTATGGCTCGTAAGAAAAATGATTTCTAAATAGAGCTCTGAAACTTGGGAGAAGTCGGGGGTAAAACTAGTATTATAACATGCGGTTGGATGCTGCAGGTTAACGGGTCCAAGTGGATTAGATTAGAAAAAAAACAGACCTCACGAACGCATTCTAAACCCACGCAGTTTTACGGTTCTGCTTCTATTCACTTGGTCTGAAGTTTAGTAAAGACCGAACGAAACCTGCTAGTCCAATTTTTTAACGAAACCAAAACGTTTTCGTGATACAAAATGCAATACACAAAAATATAGATTTTTTACATTGGAAACAGGCTTTACGCTAAAACTTTAAAATCTCACCTTCCGACTTCCCAATAGGCGGGTTTAAATCCCGGCGTGCGCAAGTAAATGTGATTTGATTAAATTGTGTTATTTCAGAATTTGCCCACATAAATAATATGAAGTATATTTACAGCACATTCCAGACGGGAAGATACCCTCAGTATCGTCCTGGTGTAAGACCACCATTCAGAATTGAAACGTTGCTTGAAATGGCTTTGGCCGTGTTTGGTGACCATATTTGAATAAGATTTGGCCACTAGACCAATTTTGGAATTGCCAGATTTGGTCCAATATTGGCCCATAAATAGGACACAGTTAACGCGTTAGGCCAGCGTGTTGGGCCAGTGGGTTGGGCCAAATCTGCGTTGGCCATTTGATCGAGACGGTTGTGGAAACTATCGCTACCGAAGAAATTTATTTGTACAGTATTTTAATGTGTACCAAAGACTAAAACAGAATGGCGCAAAATAAGATGGTGGATGCTGACTAAGATGGATTAGACCAATCAGTGAACGCTGTTGGCGCCAAGATCCTTTGATGTGTGCACAAAAAACCGGAACTAATCGGTTGGTCGGTACTGTATACGTTGGGCCAGTACATTGACTCAACTCATTGGCCCAACGTGTACCAACCAACTGCCAGTCAAAGCGATGATCTTTTAATTAACTGAACGTAATAATAAATAAAATAATAATAATACACGTAGTACACGTTCCGTCTGTCTGTAAGTTCTGTTTCAAGATGGTGTCTGTTTTAACAGTTTAGTAAAGATACTTTTTTTAAATGTGGAATCGTCGTGTTTATTTGGACTTTATAAGAATTTTTTTAAAGTACCTCTGGACGAAACGTATAATTCCTAATTTGAAATTAAAAAAAAGAGTTGAATAAAATATACGGTTTATGATTAAGTAGATATTTATGTTTTCATTTATTAAATAAGAGAAAATTATAAACATGCATTTTTGGAGCCGAGTTCTACCGTTCACAAAACTACCAGTTAGATAAGCACCTACTCAAAACTTACACTATCGAGAGAAACGACTATTTTTATACCAAAAATGTTCTTAAAATGGATTTCAGTAGGTGCGGGTATGTAATAATCCTTCGTCAAGTCTTCCGCAAAAGGTATTTGTTTTACTTCTTGTTATGATTGGTGAAAGCGATGATCGTGCCTGTTATTGGGCCAAAACCAAACAATAGATCTTAAACTGGCCAAAACCGTAACGAAACAATTCGGTTGGACTCTACAGTACAATGTAATATTATTAGAGATCGATGGGCTGGATACATAATCAAATTATTCGTTTCTTTGACCTTAAAAACTGGTTTGGAAAAGGTGTACTTACCAATTTCTATGGTGGTATAACTGTAAATATTCCCTAAAATTACCTAGCGCTTTCGAATTATCAGATCCTATAGCGTGGATTAGTCTACCACAAGAGACTGATAAAATATTCAGAACGAAACTCAAAACTCACCACTTCAGAATCATAGAGTTATCAATGTTGATAAAGGCATAGGTATTCATATATCTAAGTATTTATAAAAAGTAGAGTGTCTGTGGTGGACACCGGACTGATTTGATTTCAAATCTACACTTTTATTCCGAGGCTGATGACATTTTGCACACGTGACATTCAAAATAAGAGGAAGGGCACTGTCTGTTTTAGATTTTGAAAAACTCTAAGTAAAGCCTGGCAAACGGGGACTTGGAAGACTTGCCTGGGGACTTCAGCTAGTCTAAAATAAAATTAACTTACTATATCATTAAATGGCACTATTGTGCAAAATTTGGAGATTCTGTTTCCTTTAATTTCCCTAGACATCTGTAAATATGCAAATACCTACCACTTATCTCCTAAATTCTCAATTAATCTTAGTCAAAGAGCTCTCTCAAGTATTTATGCATATTTTAGGTAATTAATTTTAATTTATTTAAAGTCATTTTTGAGCTTTTGAGATGCAATATTTTCCGATTTTATATCTTCCCCATAGGAAAAACTAAACCCTTCCACACACTTTTCCACAAATGATCATCTAGTCAATCAACATTATGCAAGTGCATTATATAAGCAAAATAAATACAAAACAATACAAGAACAACACGTCAACTCACCAGAGATCAAATGGGAAAATAATTCACCGACTCCAGATATTTTCATATCAGAGGGTTCGGCCGGTAGAACTCCTAACAGGGCCTATAAATCCTACTGATCCCTCAACATAAATATTTAAAAAATCCTACGTTATCCTACATGTGTTTAAAATGACTGATTTTTTCATTTTTATATATAAATTTTTTGATAGATCTAATACGCCTGAATTTTTAATGGGAGAGCTAGGTATAATACCAGTAGCCGAAATAACGAATGGTAATATTTTTATGGTCTGAGAATGCCAAATTCTGTTTATCTCATTTCCTAAATCTGTGTATTTTCTTATTTTTTCATTATATGAACATATAAAATAATCTATCACTATTATTAAAACGTTAAATGGATTTCCCCTTTCATAACCTAATTCTGAGATATCTTTTGGCCATGTTTTAAAGGCAGGAGTCGGTACCCTCTTTAATTGTATTATTTATAAAGAGATTGCAAGACAAGTCTATTGGCTATTAGCTATTAGGGATATTCCGCTCCCCTCTTACTTAACAAGCAAAGGTACATTCTTTCCTGCTAATTGATAACTTCAGCATTTAATTTTCAGGAGCCTCGGGCTCACTCGCAGAGCTCAATAACAAGATTGCAAGGGGCAGGGATTCTACTAACAAATAATAAAAATAAATACTTCGTAGATAAATATGTGGCCCTATTAAATTACCTATCATCTATTTTCTGTTAGCACCATTTCGCATGAAAACTTTAATGAATTCACAGACCAAAGGATGGAATCTGAACTAAAGCAATTTTTGGTGCAAATTAAGTGATGCTAAGAAGCGCCTCTTAAAAAAAACATAATGTACTAAAATAAGGAACATTAATTTGTTTTTCTCCATTATTGCGGAACGAAAATAATGCGAGGTAAATCGAATACACCAACAATTTTGTATAGAGAGGCTAAGTTTTATGGTGCCAGTACACAAATGTATAGGACCACTTCTATTGGGCGTATATTGGCCATTGCACCCGACACGTTATTGCCGGTTTTTCATGCACACATTAAAGGATCTTGGCGCCAACGTTGGCCCAATGTGTACCAGGGACTTTATGTTAACTCGATTTGTACTATTTCACCAGAGGTTGGTAACGAAAAATAAAACAGAATTCATAGTACTATGAGTTAATAATTAGACTAACCATACGTATTTTAAGTAGGTAGTATTAGGTACGATACCTGCGGGGTATGGAGGCAAACCACTTTGCAATATTTTTAATAAGATTTTAATTGATTATGAAGCTGTATTGCAAGCCTCATCGAATATACTCCACGTTTGAAAGCAGAAATGTCACTTTCCCATAAACAAAACTTTTTGAATGATTAGATACAAATCGCAACTGTACATTTCTATGAGATGGAAAACCATCACTTTGTAAAATTTGAGATGCAAAAAGTTATTCACTTAAATATTTTGGGCAAGATGCCGAAATTCGTAATTCTTTTGTCGTGTGTAAGAGTACAGAATGGTAATAAGAAAATTTTAAAACAAATCTTTTTAATGACTTATAAACAAATACGAAATAAATCAACAAAAGCGAAAAACTTTTTGCGTTTATCTACTAAAATTTTTTTTAAAGTGTAATGCGGCATGTTTGTTTCTATTTAGCTCCAATTTGAACCTCTGGGTATCATACATTGGGTAACCAACACCTCTGCCATTGGTCACCCCAAGTAGTTCGCTACGTTTGGTGACTTAGCAGGGGTTCCCGGGTTCATAGGGTGACGATTGTCTAGGTCATGGCTGCGGATGCGTCTGCCCACCTACTGTGTGGCGGGCCGGATTTGGAGAGACTGGTTGGAGCACATCTTTTTACTTCTTTAGCAGGACTCTCTCGACCCATCGCCTTGCACCGCAGTGGGAGGGATTAATTCAAAGGTCCGGCACTCCTGGACACACTGATCCCCAGATTACAATTCATTCCTCACACCTTTTTCTTTCCCACATCTTCCTTACGTTCCTTTCCTTAAAAAACCCTAAAATACAGCATCCTCAAAGATGACAGTATTTTCCTCAGGGCCTCCTACGTGGAGCTCATGTAAAACAAACAATAAAATACCCCTCATCTATCGAATGCAAGTTTCATTTTCGTTGAAATTCTCAGCCCTATGGCTGCATCTATATATTTTTTTTCAAATAAATGCAACGGTACCTAATCAACCCAATCATAATCACGCAGCATAATTTGCAATAATGGGCCTGTCCCATACAGACAGACTTGGCTCGGGATACCAGGAGAGAAGAAGCACGAAAGGTCTATTACCAACTATTATTATTGACGTTTGACTTGACGGGTTGGGATTTGTGCCCAGATTAAGCCTCTGCCCTTTAGATCGTGGGATAACCGTCCAACTATCTTCCCATTCTTTGTGATAGCGTCTCCTCTGTCTTGGTATTAGTTAAATAGAGAAATGAGGAGAACGAGCAGACGTCCCGGATTGCTCTGGTGGTTGAACTGGTCCTGAAATTGTCCCGGTTTGCTGTGTCGTAAAATATAAATATCCGTAATGCCACGTTTTACACGACGCTTTTTTCCCATATGCAATATATATCGGACACTTATTTTCTTTACACGATCATTATTTTCATATTAACGAATTCTTACAGATAGTTGCCATTAGAAAAGAAATAAAATTTGACCTTGAATATAACCATAGATCACATGAAAGCATCTGTAATTTGCCTTTGTCGTTGCCGGCAACAAATCATCAAAAAAAATCACAATAGTAAACAGAGTAATACACCTTCACAATCAGTAATAAACACAATATGTTAAAGTTTTTGCGTAAAACAATGACAAATATCAAATAATGTTCGCCATCTTAAACTGTACGAAAATCGGTACCATAATAGAACACGTCCTGTTTTCATACCGAATACCATATGCCCATATGGAAACAAGACGAAAAAAAACTTCGTGTAAAATGTATGTAACTTAGACCAATATTTTACCAAATAATATTGTAAGCATCGACTATTTTCTAATACATACTTTCACCCCCTCCCCTAACAGCCCTAGGAATAAGAAATATTATGTACATTATTTGTACAGGGTATCAAAATAGGCTTCCTTAAAAGGAAATATAGTTAGAAATAAATAAAAAAACTAAGTAATTACGCCTTAGCGCGGCCAGTAAGTATCAATCGTATCATCCAAAAATATATTAAATGTGAGTGTTTGGGTGAAGCAGCCCAAATAGAGAAGGACTCCATCAGATAATAATGGACGCCTTGAAACCTTCCACATACTTAAGACAGAGGCGGCTCGTGACTTTTGGGTGTACTAGAGAACTGATATAACCAAATGGCAAATATTGATGTTGTTGTAGCCGAAAATTATTTTTATTTTTAATTTCGGTTTTTGTATGAAGATTTTCAGGAAATTTCCTGAAAATCTTCGCAACCAAGAAACAGATCTTTCTGGACTAAACAACATCACTAATTTAAAACTTAGTACTCTATTACACTCAAAAGTCACGAGCAGCCAATAATTTGCAATGTCAATAATTTAAGATTAGTATGTATTGCATGTATAGCCCATAGGTGTAGCCTTTTTCACCAAATTTTTGACATATTTTTTGTATTTTAAGGCGGGTTTGGGTACCCCTGCCCCGAGAACCATTTATTGGATACCAATACCTCTGCCATAGGTCACCTCAAGTGCTTCGCTAAGTTTGGTTATTTAGCAGGGGTACCCGGGTTCATCGGGGGAGGTGTGTCATGCGTTGCATGCCAGATCGGGAGAAGCTGGTTTTGAGACCCATGACCTTTCCAACAGTTCAATGTAAGGAAGCATTAAAATAAATATGTTACCAGTCTGGTCTCAATGTCCACGTCCACCTTCTCCCTGAGGCGTCTCCTGCGCGCACCCAGCACGGGCGTGCACTGCACCAGTGGGGAGCGGCGTCCGCCTCGGCTTCCCAGCCCGCCCTGTTGGTCCAGCCGCGCGGCCGTGGAGTACAGGTCTTTCAGGCATTGCGGTCTGGAACAATGAGTGTTATTAGATCTATGCAGGATGGAAGCAGATATACTGGAAGGATGGTGGAACTCTCAAGGAAACAGGTTGATGCAATACAGGAAATCAGGGGCACAAACAAACCGAAAGGAAATAAGTGTAAGATGTTTAACTCCCACGGAGATACTTTTTGGCATTACAGGCAGTCATGGAACACACAAGCAAACTTGAATGAAAGAGGTGGAAGATGTGTAACTCCCATGTAAACAGGTTGTTGAAATTTAGGCAATCGCGAAGGACACAAACAAACCGAAAGGAAAGTAATTGAAGATGTTCAACTCCCATGGAAACAGGTTGGTGCAATACAGTCAATTAAAGACGACAGAAACAAACTGAAAGGAAAGAAGTGGAAGATGTGTAACTCCCATAGAAACAGGTTGGTGCAATACAGGCAATTACGAAGGACACAAACAAACTGAAAGGAAATAAGTGAAAAGGGCGGCAGTTTAATCGGGAATACGTAAGACCATTACTAGTAGGAAGCCTAATTTTTACAACAAAAAAGAAGTAGATTGAATAAAGGACGGGCATCTTAGTCAGGCACTGCTGATTTCAAATTGAGGCAGGACCAAAAAAAACTAAGAGAAGATAAAACTGAAATCGCGCTATGCTTACCAACCCTTGTGGTCGTATAATAGATGTATTGAAAAAGCATGATTAGATGTATGACTCTGTTAAACGGAAAGAGTACCATCAAGTTACATTTACAGTAAATGGGTTATCTGTTGAAAACCACCATGGAACACCAACATAGGAGACCATCAAGAAAAAATATCATGGAGGACTGAGAAAACATTTAAGATCGAGGTAAAGAAAGAAAACGAGTAGGTAAGTAGGCATAACAACGACACAAGCAAAATGTTAAAAATAAAACGAGATGCTGTTCAACTAGAATAAAAATTATATTAGTAATAATAATATGCAGTTAAAGCTACTCGGCAGGATCTGATGTAAACCTCAAACAACTCCAGGTAAATGGCTAAAAAGATGTTCAGAAAGACCAACAATCTATTCTAGAACCGTGGTTTAACCATGCCAAGACGTCAGGAGATCGCAATTACGTTACGAGACGTGCGATTGCGGCCTGGTACACATATACGAGTATTTTTATATAGCTTGAAGTATCTAGTTTTCTTGTAGCAAGTACCTTTACATTTTACACAGCCCCTTCATACGTCAAGTAGTAACAAAATTGGAACCGCAGATACGAGTAATAAGCCAAGCATTATCTGTTTTCTTTATCTTGTATCTCTTGAAGAAACTGAAAGGGGTTCTTTTAAATTTGTAATAAACAACAAGGGATCTTCCTTTGTAGAGGCTCTTAAATCTCCCTTATCTATGTAGGTTCTGAAGCCCCCTTTTTACTTAAAATCTGCGACTTTATTTATGCCTTATTTGGATTTGATTTATTTTTACCCGACGACCTCTATTGGGACACTGACTTTGATTAAATGTAGACTGATGAAAATGAAATGCAGATAAGTAATTCCTTGAAAAATAATCATCTAGTGGGACACTGAGGTGACTTTGATTAAATGTATACTGATTAAAATGCAATTCAGATAAGAAATTCCTTGCAAAATGATCATCATCAGACATTTCCTAAGATAGCATAATATCTATTTTAATTGAAAAAATATACAAATATTTTATCTTTATTGAACAAATGCAGACTTAGACTCCATTCCATTATCTATGATTTCATAGAACTGAATCGTTTTAAATTATTAGAATGATGGTCTAAAGACGAATTGTATAAAATCTTTAAAAACACTCAATTTAAAAAAAAATTATTAGTCTTCAGCTGGGTTTGCTATTTTTTGGGTTCCATGATTCCGAATAAAATGACAATTCACTGTAGATTTTCTTAGAATGATGGTCTACACGGAGAAAATTGACTATTGCTAATTTATTATGAATATCTTCAAATCATCGGTAATTCCGGTTAATAACGGGAATGCAGGCATTGCAAATGAATTAACAGGTTTCGAGATAAACTTTTAGTAAATTTCTTAATGATGTCGGAACAAAAAAAATCTGAATATTTCTTAAGGCAAATCGCCTTAAATTTGCAAACTTATTCGTAGTTTACTAAAAGTCTACGAGGAAACCTGTAAATTCATACGTAAGGCCTGCAATCTCGGAATTACCAATAATTTGAAGAGATTCTTAATAAATTAGCAAGGACGGTAAACAATATAAATTGATAGATTATAGAGTTTGTAGTATTGAGCAGGAGAAGATATAATTCCAATAAATCCTATCATTTTCCGCTTAAAAACAGTTTTCTTATCTTCCTACATCGTGGAAAAATACATTTTCCGATAACACTTCAAACTAGTACCTAATCGTATTATTTTTATTTATTGATACAATATATGATTTTTTTTTAAAGTATTATTTGGTAATGTGAGCCTCACTGGGTGTTATTTTTATAAGGATAAACTAATGTTTATTAGACAAGGTTTTTTATGCATAGCACAAAGGATAAGAAATTATTATAAGCAATAATTAGTCGCCTGAAGTATCCATACAAATTGAAAATATCTCCCGAGTAGTCGGCGGCATTTATTTTTAGATATTTTCAATTTGTATGGATATTTCAGGCGACTAGTTATTGCTTATAATAATTTGCTTACTCGGTGCTTTACCCGTGCTGAGGCCCCCATTTTACAATTTTATGTGACAAATTGTGTAAGCAAATAAAATGGACTGAAATTATGTTAAATTAAACGAATTTAAATGAAATATTTTGAAATAAAATAATTAAGGTAGTTATAAAAACTAAGCAATATGTATATAATTATTGGTCTGGTTATGTATAATATTTATTTATTTATTGGACAATTTGTATAGCGCCGCTTTTGTGAGATATCACCTCAGGGGCGCTTTACAGTTGATGCAGGTATTACAAAAAATATAAATATTAAAAAAAATAAAGAAAACTTAAGTTAATTAAAATGAAGTAACTACAGGAAAAGGTGACACGAAGATAGAAGATGGAGACTCTGCAGGAAGAATCCTAGGTGGTGAAGAAACTGGACCAGCTGCTATGTAGGTATATTGTTTGATCATTTAAGGTGTTTTTTGTTGTTGTCTTAATTTTGTTGGTGAAATGATTTTTTTGTTTCCATCATTTTTTGAGTCTAGTGTAAGACTATTGAATGTTTTTATTGCCTGGTTTATGTGGTGTGTTTGTCCAAAGCTTGTGTATACCGTCGGAATTTTTATGTTATTTTTGAACGCTTTTTTAACTGGTCTGTCAATGATAGTTTGTGTTTGTTGAAATTTGTTTTTTTTGGTAAATTTTGTAATTTAGTAGTGTTTCAATTAAAACCATATCTAATACAATATACCTATAGAATCTATCTATAGATAGAATAGCCCCATTCTATAAATAAATCAATCTCCGCTTATAACATTAAAGGTGGATTAATAAATTTAAAATAAGCCTTACCTTGTATCTGGAGTGAAAATTCCCGAAGATAACACGCTTTTACAGGAAAAGTGTTCCTTCCTTAGAGCGAAGGCTGATAGATCACCTTCAGCTGAAAAAACATCAATAAATAATTATTAGAAAACTGTACGAAATTAATAATCAGGCCCTTCAGTAACGCCGGGGCTTACAATGTAATCTTCAAAAATATTATGGCTTGTTTTCATTATTTGTGTTGGCGCACTTGAGGTGAAATATTATCACAGAGCTGCGCTCTAAGAATGTGTTGTTATTATTATCGGTATTTCTCATCGACCAAGTTTATAAATGTTTATAATCTAATAATGGTATTTGTGCATTATCATATTATCTAGTCTTTAAAATCGTTACAAAAAGAATTTAAATGAAGTATATAACTAGATCACTTTCAAGATTGTGTTGAATTGTCACTGTCTTGAGTTGCCTGGTTACCTTTGTAAAACAACACTTGCACTCATAACAAAAAAAAATTAAGTACCATAACACGGGCATTAGCCTAGTATGGTAGTTGAAAATTGTAATGTTTAAAAATCCATAAAAAAAAAGAAAAAATAGTGACTTTGAAAAAAGTTTTCCAAGAAAGAGAAGTTGTTCAGGCCCCCTAGCACATGCACGTTTGTAAAGGTGCAAATGTCGGTAACTTGTCATCATTCCTCAGCACGACTGCAAATCGCCAACGAATAAAAACAGATCACATCGACCAGAGGCTTGGCAGAGCGAACTAGATCCTAGATCAATTCAAGAAAGACATGATGAAATTAAGGAATTGTTTAAGTATCATGGGTATTTATTATAGGTATAAAATGAACTAAATGCAAAATCAAGACAAGAAATTTATATACACATAATACCCAAACACTCGAATCTGATCTGATCATCTGCATTAAATCTAGAAATTTTAAAATTCTATTTATAAGAATACTCCAGATTAGTTATAATATGTAAAGCAACAGATATATAAAATCCGCGTTTTTATCCGTTCTATTTCCCACGAAACAGCTATTTACAAAGTAAGTCATCTTGATAAATGTTTTACGTGATTGTTTTTTTTTTATTAAAACTGCACTTAATACACGAATGCGCTAGGCCATCGACACTATGTGCTTTGAAACGAATTCACGATTTTATGATAGACAGTAAACATAACATCAGGTGTGTAAACTGTAATCTAAATACTGTACTGAATACTAAACGGAACAAACTGAAACTAGATTTATTCAAAAAGTGATTTTTTCATACTGTCTTCTTGAAGATGACTAATTGATAAAACAAATTTATTGAAAATGTTCGCAAATTAATCATATTTGTTTTAATTAATCAACAAAGCCTGGTCGCCGCCTTGTCGACATCAAAACAAATAATTACTGGTTGAAAAACGCTGATCGAACAGATCTTGAATAACATGATCATTTAATTAAACGAGAGGGAACCCTCCAGAGATTTATTATTTGGTACAAAATACAGCTTTTCCGAGGCGACTTAAAATAATACAGAATGTAAATGAAGTTAATTCAGATTTTGCATTCATTCCCAAAAGGAATATATAAGTAGGAGATATTGCGAGGTTAAGTTAGACAAGATGAAGGGGTGAAGATATAACTGCCTTTATGAATTGCATTTTTTAATGAATCCATTATCTTTGAAAGATTCAGGTCAATTTTATTAAATTTAGAAGAAAGTTGTAATCATTAATAAACCAAATGCCAAATTAGTGTTACATCGATAACACGCTTTTTCGTTGTCAGGGTCATCTTAAAATTACTTGATTATTTTGTCGGATTAGAGCAGTACGGATATAATATTAGAAGAGTTGGAAATATTGGAGGTAAACGAAAAATAATTACTGAAGAATATTTAAAAAAAATCATTAATCATAACTTAAATAACTACCAGCTTTTTTTTTTTTTTTTAATTTTTCAAAGATAGCCAAAACGCACGAAATCTATGGCTCACTATACCTAGTAATGGATTTTGCACTGGAGAACGTGATGTTTTTTTATTCTTGAATTTAATCGATTTTAATTCGTTAGAATAGTTGTTGCATTGTACCAAAGTACAAAAATACTGATGAAACTGCAAATCCAACTTCTAATATTATATATCTAATGTTACTATACTTCCTAATCCTAGATAAGCTATACCCTAATTTAAATTATACTAACAATTGGGCCACAATTATTTTACACATTTATTTATACTATGGTTGTAACATTCAACAAATTTGGTACGAAAATTAAGGTAGTGAAAAATAACCAAAGATGTGTTCAGAATAAACACATTGCACTTGCATTTCAAAGAAAATGTAGATATATTTTCAGTTTTATTATTATTAATTAATTGTAAATAATTTTAGTTTTTCAAACACAAAAATCTGTTCTATAATATATATTTTTTTAAATGCATGATTTACCTTTCAGTTGGTCTTTCTTTTGAACTTTATATTTTACCGACGCGAAATTCAGGGTTAACATTTTAAAGTAATTTAAAAGGAATATGTGTTTCACGTAAAAATGTAACTTCCATTCCAATCAACGTACATTATGTATAATGTTACACTTGATACTGAGCAGGTTATCTATAAAACAGAGCTAGAAATAAATTAATCAATCTTACAACAAGCGATTACTGCAATCAATATTATTATTTTATCAAAATAACGATAAGGTTAATTTATTTCTATCGATAAAAATGTCTGCTACATATCTACAGATCAGGATATCTAGCACAGTTGATCTATAAACTTTTTATCGATAATTTGCCCCTGAGGTGATATCTCACAAAAGCGGCGCTATACAAATTGTCCAATAAATAAATGTCAGTAACTTGTCCTCGTTCCCGAGCATGACTGCTGTTCGCCAACGAAAAAATAACAGTTCACAACGACTAAGTGTTCTTAATTTATTCGACGTGAACTGTTGTTTGTACGTTAGCGATCTGCATTAGTACTCGGGGACGATAACAAGTTATCGACATCGTCTCGAGAGGTGGGTAATTTATTTACATTAAATTAAATTATTTAGTATTCGGTGATCATTTTCTTAAAATAACTCCTTATAAATCCTTTATCAATCGACCGTGCTAAATATCCAGAGAACGGTATAGCGGATGAAATAAAAACAGATAATGAATTCCGTTCGTTAATTCGTAATTAATAACAATAATAACATTCCGTGTTGATGCGCACGTGGGAGTTTATTAATTGCATTTTGCAAAAACAGTACTAAAACCAATATATTGCAAAAGCGGTTGATAATTACAAAAGGTATAAGCACAAATCATCCAAATATTATTATTATAATTATGGAAAATCAGTTCAGTCATCTCTGCCTACCACTGTGAGGCAATAGCGTGATTGTTAGTTAGGTATTTTGAATATGCGAGTACCGCCAAGAGACCCAACTGACCGGAGTTAATTTGTTCTCTTATTATTGCTTTGTAAGTGTACAATTTGCTTACATGTTTATGTTATGTTATTTTATCAATATTATATAAGGAGCACTGCGGGAGTAATTTTAAGAAAATGATCGCTGAATACTAAATCATTTAATTTAGTGTAAGTAAATTACCCGCCTCTCTAGACGATGTATGTTTTGACACGGGTATAAGGCACTCTGAGTAAAAAAACACAAAACTGCGGCAGACTGAGATTGCACCATCCACCCAGTTCGACTGGATTAAAAAAATAAATTAATTAAATGGAGCTGCAAAAAGCACATGAGAACGGGTCGTTTCTACGACTTGATCTTGAGTTCAACAGCTCGGTAATGGAACGATTGTGAATATGCCGGCCTCTGTGTTTCCTTTTTTCTACAACATGAGCCTCTTCAAAACCCATGTTCACTCATTGCTAAGACATGCCCTAAGGGAAATTATTTTCCTCACGGTATCTTGTGTGGGGTAATGTAAAAAAATTCGCTGGAGGAGCCGGAAAAAGACATGGTATGATCAAGTGAAACAAATACCTGAGTCGGACTATGCCAAGAGTATAACAGAAGAGTATGTATAAGACTATGTACGAATATGAATCAAACAAAAATCGTGTGTTAAAATGGAGTTGTGTGGTGAGTTTAATTAATCAACAAAATGTTATCTTCAATATAAACAAGGGTACTAACATTGAACGATTACGAAATAACCCACCGCTGAACATAATTTTACTGTGGTCTGCTACCCATCCGAGAAAGCAGCGTGATGGTTTGTTAGTTCAAATACGATGCCGTATTTTTTGTTAAGAGACAAAGTATATTGTCCTGTTAATAAAATCTAACCAATTAGGTATTTAATAGTATTAAAATCCCGGGCGAAGTCGGGTAGCAAAACTTGTTACTTATAAAACATAATAAAGACTTCCTGTTGCTTCTGACATATTATGTAGGATATCAAGAACTTGCCCGGGGCCGGTCAATGCAAGACAAGCCACTGCTGTTTGAGTTGCCTGTACAGTATCATAACAACAAATTACAGCAGCCACTGGGCAATGGGCACTCCACTGGCAGGATTATGCTGGTAGCAGTTAATATGAATGGATCGCCAGGAGATGGGAGTATCAATTTAAAAGCTCCTCATAAGTTAATCATAACTTAACTTGACATTGAAGGATTTCCGGAAGTCTCGGCTCATAACAATTATGGACATAACTCGATCTAAAACGAGTATACAAACTGTTAGTGGGAATTAAACATGATATTCTATTAACGTTGCTGAGAATCTCAATAAAAGTAGGTAGCAACAATAAGTTATAAATTTTAATTCAAGCTGTCACCGGCATTATTATTCATTACTGTGTTAGGCCTACGAATAACTATAAGTACGATTACCAGACAAATTCCCAATAAAACACTCACTAGATACAAATACATGGGGTTTGCAAATCCCGCGGGATTTCGGCATAGAATATAGAAATCCCTGGAGCTTTTAGATCGGTTTTTCCCTAGGTTTTCATCCCATTTGTTCAACTAATGTTTCTTTTCTTCTAACAAAAACGCCCCAATATTCATAACATTTACCGTGCTGCCTGCTCAATATGATCCCACTCGACTGTGGAGATTACGACGATAGTGTAAGGTAGATTCTGAATTAGATTGCTATATTATAAGTTTGGTTTAAGCAAAACAAAAAAGTTGGCAACTTCTCTTCTCCTGTATTTTCCCTTTATTAAAACAAAAACATTTCACCAAGAGTCCGTTATAAATATTTTCTTTAAAGGATCTTTTAGATTTTGTTCATCATAATACTAATACGTATTGGGCTCAACGAAAAATTATGAGATATTTTTGCCTCCTTGTAATCGATAGCTCGATGAGTAACCGAGTTGATGTTAGTGATGGGGGGCACATTAACAAAACATGTTCTCGAGTGAACCCTCAGATGCTGTGCCTCTTGACAGCCAACCCCATACATCATGGGCCTGACAGTCTCCCGAGTCTCTCATATCGATGCATCTTTAACAAACAAACACACTTCGCATATTGACTTGGCTATATCCATGCCAAGGGTACAGGAGAAGAGAGATTTCCAACTTTTTGTTTAAAACGAATGTATAATACAGCAATATAATTTAGAATGGACCTAACACTATCGGTACAATCTCCAGAGTCGAGTGGAATCATAATGAGCATGCAGCAAGGCAAATATAAGACCATTGGAACATCTTTGGTTAGGAAAAAAGAAACATAAATGGATAAGATAGGGAATAACTAACGTAAAAGAACTGTGAGCTTTAGGTTAGGTTAGACATTTGAGGCTTACGAAGAGGAATAAAAACATCAGAATCATATTGCCAAGAGAATCCATAGGCACTAGCTGATAAAAACAAACTAAGCATGAAAAGATTTTTTGTAGTTCAAAGTCAGATATTTAATTTGCTAACTAGTTAAGCTCTCCCTCTTTAAAAATAATTCGCATACGAGAAATGATATTTTACTCTAAAATGGCTGCACCGACACCTCTCCATGGCGAGTTTGCCAGTAGTCGTGGTATCATAAAGATTAAACATTGAAAGGCAGAAAAGCAGTGATGCACTCATAGAGGGCATTGCATATAGCTTGCGTGGAAGTCCGTAAGATGGCAGCTAGTGGCCAGTAGTCGCCAGGGCCAGTGAGATCAATTAGCCAGCTTCTAGTTAGGTCGACTATCGAGTCACCATTATAATACGCGAAGTATTAATAAATCGCTGATTTATCACAGAACCGTTTATTTATAATCTCCTTCCACGATGAGTTGGAGAACTATTTGTGGGAACACAACAAGCAGTAACACCAACTTGACACAAAAGCATCAAACTAACTCAGCGGGAAATTATGAACACAATTTTTTTTAATATTATTTAATGAGAATACATTTTTGACCCAAAACCCAACAGCTCTGGGATCTAGATCTAGGGCATTTTTGGCATAAAAGTATGAAAAATATGATGATTTTTTTTGCTTGTTTCTGTCTCTTATCATAATTGTATGAATTTAAAGCTAGCATTATCCTGTGACAGTGATTAAGAGCAGCCAAAGTACTGTAAGAATATTATTAATATTATAATAGATTCATTTCCGTGCATTCCGTTTAGATATATTTAAAATAATTTCCGCTCAACATTTAACAAACTGTGAACACCCCCTTTCTTCCTCTGTGCCTTTCACATGTTATCTGTTTGTGACCTCACCTGACTCCGAGAATCAGTGAATGTTCGAAAAGGACAACATTGTATATATTCGAGTTTAATAAATAAGGATAAGCACGTGTTACTTTGATATATTATCGAAGACTTGGCCCGATGCTTGAGCTCTCTGTAATACTAGAACCGGTAAACAAGTGCCACCTCGCGCCGGAGACGTGTTTCAAGATGTAAACAAAACAGTTGAGCTCTATCCAAGAACTTACGTAAAAACATAAATAACTATTTCTTCCTTGAGATCCTCGCAACACTTGAAATACTTTGCGACAAGAAGTGTTTGAAAATATGACTCAAGCAATTAAGCTCCGGCATTCCGAATGTCTACCGATCTATAAACATATTTCTCATGAACACTTTAATATTTTAACTTAGTATATGTAGTTTTTGAAGATAATATCTACACATTTATAGAGCCAAAACGGTAATTATATGAAATTCCCTCGTTACAAAAAATGGCAAAGTGTGCTCCGAAAATTATTACAAACACATTTTGTTATTTTTTAAAGATGTTATATGATTAAATGCAAGTTAGGCATTTGTCGAGAGATTATTGCACTATTTTAAACGAGTCTTTTTTAATTAAATATTTTCACAACTGTCGCAAAATTATTATCTTTTTTTATATTAGCGCGCTCCCTCTAACATTCGTATTTACATTTTCCTCTTTCAAATCTTCATCTTCTTCTTTTTCAACGCTTACTACGAAGCCTTAACAACTCCCCATGGTAAATTTATGTTTATTTTATTATGTTCTTACCGAAAAACTTTTATTTTTTCTTAGGGAAAATTATTTCTGTGTCATCTACCAGGACGCTATGTGGAGGATTTTAATTAAAAAGGGTACTTTTTTCGTTGAAAGTACAATGAAACATGCTTAGAAACCAATAACCAATTTAAATTATTTATAGATTAATATACAAAACGAAACACTAATTTTTCAATTGGAAAAGGCACTGTCGGCGGTTTTGACTCCATCCTTATCAACAGTTTATTTGTGTAATAATTTAAAAATGAGGTACTCAGCTTAGGGAGATAATGATTTATGGTAGGTAGGTATTATAAGCAAATAAATTTATTATCTACAACCAATAATTATATAGGTTTAGAATTAGGTTAAGGTGACAAATTAAGAAACAAATGTACCTAAATTATAACCCCATTAAACTCTAGGCCTACTAATGTAGATACTAATGACTATTCGAATTAAACTTTTCACACGTTTCTTATTGAGTTTACATTATTCAAAGCTTTCCTCCTCAATCTGTCTCATACCGAGGGATGAATCACATTTAGGAAGATAAATTCTAATAAAATCCTTCTACTGTTGTACCGCCCAACATAAAATTTGCGTTTCCTTAAACACGCTCATTAATATTTATGTTCTTTATATATTTATATATATATATATATATATATATATATATATATATTTAACTTTAACTTAACATCTTAAAATTGTACCTATTAACTCTTACTATGTATTGTAAGTTCCTCTCACACATTTCTCTACTTTCTATAAATACATATAATATGGATTTAATATATTTATATTTAAACCTTCCGGAAGTTTTTTTTTAAAACCCTATCAAAATCCATTTCATAGTTTAGAATAACTAAACGCACAGACAAACAGACGCGGAAAGCGACTTTTTTTACTAAAAAACTTAAACTTCCTGAATTTTCCAAATAAATTTCTTTCATATCGTATTTACAAAATTTATTAAAGGTACCAAATTTATTTACGAAATTCGGGTCGATTAAAATATTCTAATTCAAGTCAAAACGATGCCTTAATACGAAATTTATAAAGCAAATTTTAAGATATTATGTATTCATAAACCTTTGAAAAATCGGGCTTTTCGCACGGAGCCCAATAACAAATGTTCTCTTTAAATCAGAAATATGAGTGTCAGAAGCGGCCAAAACTCTCGAATAGTGAGCTCGGCGTCAAGACATTAACGATATAATTCCTGTCTTGAAATTGTAGGCCAGCGAAAATATTTTAAGCGTAACGAAGTACTGTTTGAACTCGACCGTTTGGCATTTCGTCTGTCTGTAAATTTGTTGGTACGTTCCGTTTCAAGATGCTGGTCGTTTTAATGGTTCAGTAAAGTTTTTTTTTCAATGAGAAATTGTCGTGTTAGTTTGGTCTTTCTGTATTACGCACGGAAAAAAATGAGTACTGCGAATTTATTAAGAAAGTCTTCAAATTATTCGTAATCCGGTTAAGAATGAGACTTCAGGCCCTTAACGAATGAATTGATAGGTTTCCTGATAACCTTTTAGTAAAACACGAATTTATTATCACGATGTCGGAAGACGTGTTCATAAAAATGCAATTTTTTTCGCATTTCGTCATTCATATATATATTATCAAGGCAATGCAGGTGCATGAACACGTGTTCCGATATACTAGGAATTTACTATAAGTTTATCAGGAAACGGCCTGCAATCCTATTTTTAACGGGATTACCAATAATTTGAAGAGATTTTTAATAAATTAGCAATACTCATTTGTCTTCGTGTTTTACGTACCTGGCTGAAGAATGTTTGAAAAAAGAAGTGTCATTAAGATAGCTATGTTTCTTTGAACAAATTGTAAGTATTATTCCTTATTTGAAATATAAAAAATGTTACTTAAAATTTATGGTTTATAATTAAGTAGGAAGACAGGTTTTAAGTACCTACTTACAAATCTTATGATTTCAGAGGAAATTTTGGTTGGGATTTGTTAAATAAGAGAAAATTACTAGTCTACATAGAACAACTAATACATAATGTAGCTTTGAATGTAGAATGATTTCATTTTGAACGTGTCCGTTAATATCGAAAAGCGAAACGGCTGTCACTAAATATCAGAAAAATATTTTATTCAAAAACATTATTCGAATATAGAAAAGTAAGATGTTGCGCAAAGGAGTATGAGGCAGCCTTTTAAAGGAAAATAAAACAAATAAACCGGGTCTTTTAGAAGAAAATTTGCACCAACATTATCTTTTAGACATTTAGAAGGAGGAAAACATCAAAGATAAGAAGACTTGGTGGGATTTAATGAAAACCTGAGTGCCCTTAGCGAAGGGACCGGGCCAAGGGCGGAATCTTGGTAGATGAGGCCCTCAAGTACCGGCGGAGGATACCTCGTGCCGCGGGAAATGTGTGCCGACTGTAAGACAAGGATCATCACTTCAATGGAGCTTCCTTTTAGACTCTTATCTCCTGGTAACCTTGGCCTAAGGGCTAACGAGGCGGGCATTAGACAAAACAATGCTATTGTGAAGATGAAATGTCGATCTGTAGGTAGGACCAGAAAAGTCTACACGAGATTTAGGAAAACCACCCCATCCTCTTTTCTCTCTCCTTAAGGTTCCGTAGTAAGCGTTCAATGTTGGTTTGAAAGGGAGATACGTAAATACAAATGTTAGAGGGAGCGCGCTAATATTAAAAAAACGATAATAATTTATTTATTTCACGCCTATTAAGGCTTTTACATACATTATATATATAAAAAATATTTACGAAATTATACATGAAAATAGTGCAGGAAACGACTATTTTAAACAATTGCAGAAAAATAAATATAAAGTCAAAATATCACTGAACTTGATCTACACAGCATGTAGGCATAAAAAATAAAAAATCCAAAATATTTTTTCTGTTTCAGTTGACAAAATTATTATATGTTAGTCAAATCAAATTAAATACCTTTAATAAAATATTCCACTACTTGATGAAAAAAACTTCAATAGGGTATGCTTATATATTGAAATTGATGTACTAAATATATAAACAACATCGTAGTATTTGTTTCCTAGCTGTTGAATCCGTCGCATAGGAGTGTGATATTGGGACGTTGCGAATTGCGAAAATTGTGAAAATATTTAATAAAACACGACTCTTATAGTGATAAAAGTGTTAAAGAGAAATAGGTTATAAATCGGTTAGAATTTTTTTTTGATGATATTTTTATCACTTGACGTTCAAAATAAGAGGAAACATTACTTTTCGACATCTGATTTCTAAAAATTCTGTGCAAAGCCCGGGCAACGCCGGGCACTTCAGCTAGATTAACTAGTATCGACTGTGGTTTGTGGTTTGATAAAACCCTTCAAGCCACAAAATAAAAACTTTACAGGAGACGATAAAATATAAATACATATTTATTAACAAAAAAAACATAAATTTAGTTTTTAGTATTATGGCTTACTCGGCAAAAATTACTTTCCAATGTTGTTCTTGGAAAGCTATTTTATATGAAACCACTGAAAAGTGACATTCCCAAGAGATGTGGCTTGAAGGGTTTGACCAAAACAGAGTCGATACATTATTGGATGAAGAACCTCTTAACTAGCCCTGTTAAGCGCCCCCGGGGTAATATATTACAAATATGGTGCTATATAAATTATCAATGCGAATGGTAGCAGAAGTCGGGGACGCCCGAGGAAGACATGACACGATCAAGTGAATCTGATTCGAGTCGGGCCATGTCAAGAGTCAGAATAATAGAAGATTATGTATGAATGTGAATGAGGCAAGAAGTATGTGTCAAGACCGAGTTGTTTGGCGATCCTGTCTAAGGTACATTAACGAGGCACCCATAAAAGATGTACATTTAATATTTTCATCATATCAGTAGATTTAATATGTATGCTAAACTGTTCTTCCTTATAAAATATGTTTTTAGTAAAATATTCAGACCAAATGACAAATAAATCAACCAGATGTCACTGTACTAAACATACTACCAAATGTTAGTATGATTAATAGTAAAAATAAAACAGTTTCAAACAAACACAGTTCTCATGATACTAAATCACCAAGGAATTATCTGTACCTATTCACCCTACGGACCTAACAATAACAAACCCAGCATCAAAGAATCCCTGGCCCAGGAGAGCGAAATTCATCAAATATGTGCGCGGGTTCTGATCAAAATTGCTATTCAAATTTATTCGATTATTCCTCTGTAAAGGGGGTAATTAGGGCCCTTTCCCCGGCCAAGCGAGTTTTCAAGAAGCCAGAATAAACGCTTCCCGAGTCGGTATAAACAGAATCGCAAATAAAATAAGACACCTCATTTGAATTGCAAGACCCGAAACAACGTTTCGACTTTATTAATGCATCGATTTACAATAAATTACTTTCATTTTATCGAGAGGGAAAAAGTTGTTTGTATTTCTTGTTTGTCATACATAAACTTAAACCAAAGCAGAGAGTGTTAGATGGAGAAATGAAAACAGTTGGCGAATTACAAGAGAAAAATAAAATAAAAGAAAATATAAACAAATTTATTTATTTTTCGGAATAACTTTATTGAGTAAAACCTCAAATTTTAATATTCAAATATTGAAGACAATATTAGTGATTTCTAAACGAAAATCGGAAACAGAAAAATAAGAAAAGGAAATCATCAATCATCCCAGATGTGACCGTTTCCTTTTCTGATTTTTCTGTTTCAGATTTTCGTTTAGAAATCACTAATATTGTCTTCAATATTTAAACAAATTTAAATTTAAGTTACCAAAACACGTGATAATTTATTTGTAAATATATAATATGTTACAAGTATTGTATTAGGACTTAGGTAGATATGTATCCATTTAAAAAACCATAAAAAATAAACTCTCAGTGTCACCCTGGTGAAAGTCTAACCATTCATAGTCGAAACGCTGCTGCTTGAAATGGATTTTTTTAATGTGAAACCGCTCAAGAGTCCCAACTGCTCCCAACCTTCTGGAGCCAGTTAGACTATGGCATCACTAAATGGAGTATGTCGTGAGGCTGAAGGTTGTGGGGAGGGGAAGGAGATAGGGAAGAGTAAGGTAGGAAAGTGCCTGGCTATTCAGATCTGGTCACCAAACACGGCCAAAGCCATTCAAGCAACGTTTCAATTCGGAATGGTGGTCTTACACCAGGGCGATACTGAGAGTATCATAAACTCTGGAACATGAGGCAAATATAATATGTATTATTTTAAATTAGCAATTTGTGAGATAACACAGAAAAATTTCTTTGCGCATGCCGGGATATGAACCCGCGACCTCCCGCTTGCTAGTCCTCGACCACGGAGGCTTTAGCCATGTTTGGTGATAAGGTACTAAAAGTCAGGTACTTCCTAACCTTCCTCGTCTCCATCTCCTTCTCTTCAGCTTCACAATATACCCCAATTAGGAATGCCTAGAGCCACTGGCTCCGGACAAAAGCAATGCTTGTCTAAATCAGCAAAAACTCTCGAACAGTGAGTACTGGAGTAATGAAATTACAGCTGTTTCTATTTGGAATTTTGGGTTAACCCAATAATTTTCAGCTTGCAAAAACACTTTCATCGTGAGATATGGAGATTTTAAATAACTCAAAAAAAAATAATGTTCAAACTTGAGCTCGAATATAATAAAATTACTTGTTCATTTTATTTCGTTTGAAGTTTGAATGTCGTATTCGCTTGACAAACGGGTATTATTTGTGTTGTTAAAAACAGGACCAGTCACATTAATAAATGAATCATCTTTAGAACCGTTTAGCATCTAAAATAAATGTAAAAGTCAGCCAACAATCGGAGCTAATGGACGTGATGTTTTTCTACGCTGCGAATGCATTTGCTTCGGATTCTTCGTTAAAAAACCTTTTAATCTCTGAAAGTAGTAAATTTGAGCTATATATTAGTTGGTTTATTGTAAATAACTGTGTATTTTTAAGCAGTAACATGTTTTCTGAAGCAGTAATAATAATAATAATAATAGTGAGTTCTGGCGTCGTAAAATTGCTCAGTTTTTCAATCTCTAATTTAAAATTTCAATAGTAACTATTTCTCGCAATACTTTTTTATTTTGTTTTAATTACTAAAACTATACTACCATTATTTAGACTTATAAAACCTGGCACATAAGTAACTCTACGTAATATACTTATAAGAAAACATAACACGTTGACCCGTAAGTAACCGAGTTAACCAAAGCTATAGGTTTCTACCCAGGCGTCGCGGTTTCAATCCTTTGCTGGATATGTTCTCCACCACTGCACAAACAATTTTTTTCCACAACTATGATGATAGTCAGACGAACGAAAAAATTGTCAGGATATTCGTAACTCAGGAACGAAATAACTAACCATCACTCGGTTTCTCGCAGGGTTAGGCAGAGAAGATGGACCGCCAAAAAACTAACTCCTTGCTTTATTCACATTCATGCATCGTCTCATACATATCATTCAGTTATTCTAACTTTTTAGATAGCCCGACTCAAGTATTTGGTCCACTTTATCGTGCCATGTCTTCCTTGGGTGAACTTATTTACAAAATAAATAAAAACCAAATCTTGAGTTTTTGTGCTTGAAATCGAACGTTTTTGGACTCCGTTTGTCAAACGATTTTAATGCCTATTACCTACAGTATAAGGTATACCAAGAATATACACATTTTTGGCTTGTAGCTTTCAGTTTTGATTTATATAAGAAAACATTATAAACATACTTGTTTGGATCCGAGGTATCCTGTTGACAGAATAGATGAAATAATATTCTACTCCAATACTTGTGAGTTACGTGAGGACTTTTGATACGGACGTATACAAACATAATGCAAAGTTGATTGCCATATATATACAAATGGTTTAATTAATATAATACAATTGAAAAAAGCTTATTCATCCTTCGTTTGGCAAATCATGTCGTGTACTGAGTCTCATTACACGGCAAAGTAAAGCAAGTACTGAGGTCGACTGAGCTAATGGGATGATTTCAAAGAAGTCCTTCAACTTGAATGAGACGTCCCATGTATCAGCGATGGGCTCTGAACGTGACCAATTACACAAGGATGCCGCAAGTCGAGACGTCCGATGTCTTGGACCGAGTCTGAGAGCTGGGATGTGAACGACGTCAACATGCTTATAGTCCTATCACTGAGAGCTCTGTTGTAAACTCCGTTGTTTTTTTAAACATTATTTTTATTAATATTTCTGTTTTCGAAACTGATAATTCATGATGGAATCCATTATAATATATTATAATAAAACAAAGTGAGCTACAAATCGAAGGTAATTAGCTTACTGGAAATACCAAAATAATTAGAAATTCGACAGTCTAAAACGACTTAGTAATAAATGTAATTAATATAATTGATTAAAAACCCTTGTAGACCACCCTCTCTCCCTCCCCCATATCTTAAGTACATAAACCGTAGACTAAGAATAATTTGTATCAGTCTGATGATGGCTTTAACGAGCTGAAACCGGTTACGGTCAGTAAAATTAAAGTGGAAAAAAGTTTCAAATTTGTTTTATTATAATATATTATTTTTATTAATGACAATTTGATCCTACATAGAATAACAGTATATTCACAGTCATCCTCACTAGGGTTTTCTGTTCTGAGGCGGACTGTAGGTTTTGTGTTGATGTTAAAGTATATATTTTTTATAATTTTCCCCTTTTCATGTTTGTAGACGTCATCTTCATGTTTGTTGATTTCCTTATCTTCTTGTTTGTAGACTTCACCTTCATGTTAGTTGATTTCCTCAGCTTCGTATTTGTTGACTGCAGACATTAGACAGGGATGATATTTTACATCAACTTTCCGTCAGAGCCTATTTCATCTTTGAGGATACTGTGTGGAGTGTTTTTTTAAGGAAAGGATAGAGAAGAAGTACTGGGAAGAAAAAGGGGTAGGTAGGAATCTGATGGTCAGTGTGAGTGATGGACGTATGAATCCACCCCTACCAGTGTGGTGCATGGTGGGTGCTGAGGGGGTCGTGAGCATCGATATATCGATCTTTTATCGATGGTCGAGTGAATTCGTCTGGAGAGGTCAAAGGGTTTCGGACACCCATGCTAAGTAATCAAACGTAGCGCACTAGGGGAGATATAAGGGAGAGGTGTTGGTTACCATGGAGTCATGGTTTAATCAGAGCATTTTCGAACCCTCCTGGTACCAAAAATATATTCACGTAGTTTACAAACATCTCGGCGAAATGATACCCAGATTTCATGTCAGTGCAAGTCTAATAATTTGGAAGTATATGATTACAATTTAGAAGTTCATGATTATAATTTGGAAGTTCATGATTACATGCGTTACTTATTAAAAAGAATGAGAGGTTACATCAGACCTATCAATGGCATGACTATGGACTTGCGAGCTTGCCGCTGAGAGCTTTGTTGTTACCTCTCAATGTTGTAAGGTTTGTTTGTGAAAAATATGAAAATTAAAACAGACCTATCAACGGTAATCCTATGGTCCTGCCGCTAAGACCTCCGTGGTTACCTCTATTTCTATTATATTCGTCGTTTATGAGTAAGAAAGATAGATTGCAATAGACCTATCGGCGGTAGAACTATAATGGTTCTCCGTCATGGCTAGGACTGGAATAAAGGTATTCTCCTATTTCGGAAAGAGTAAACTTTAATAGCTTTGATCCATGGATATGGGAGGGGTATTTCAATTTATTTAAAAAAATATATAATTGATTGTCATGCAGTTTATCAATAGGTATAAGCTATAGTAGTCTCAGAGAGGATCGTTTTCTTCCATCTCAAACGTCTTTTATAAAAACGAAAGATACTAGAACGATAACGTCACGTAAGATTTTGAAATTATATAAATTAATCAAATAAAATTGACATGCGCACTCCGGGATTTGAACCTGCGACCACCGGAATGCTAGTCGAGAGCCTTACCCCTCGACCGGTTGTAGGTAAAATGATCGTATACAAAATGTACGACATCAAAATGATTGTAGGCAAATAAGAAGCAAATTTTTATTTTATTTGGGTTTTAACAAAATTTATTTTAACAAATTTTAAAGCATGAAATAACAGTAAACTGAATATGTAATAATATTAGTAAAACATGTATCAGTAACATAAAATAATATAGAAACTAGAACAATACTACTCTGACTCTGACTGGACACTGGCCAGACCGTTGGGAGAAGACTTTAGGGCAATACTACGATATATACTTTAGTGATAACTTTGAAAGACAAACGTTTCTTTATGTATAGATGTATGAATATCAATCCATTGAAATGTCTATAGCTTCCTTCTTATTTGATCTTGATTCACATTCAGCTAGTCTCCTGTTGGACCAAAGCCCAATAGCCCATCTACCCAGCTACTAGTCAGAGTGCCAGTAGAGCGAGAAGAGCAAGTTCGGCCCCGAGGTCGGGTAAATTCATTAAAGTCAGTAAAGCCAAGCCGGCGAGTCATTACCACGGCCAGTAATGTATTTTAGTTGGTGCGGCGAGCTGCTAGTTACAAGATACAAGGACAACGGGCGAACAGCGACAACTTCACAATAAGAGGAGCGCAGATCACTGAGACAGAGCCACTGAAATAGAACGAAAGGATAAACCACTGGGGACTCAGGAGACAGCACTCAACTTCAAGTAGATGGCGTTAGAAAGGGTAACGATAGCATATTTTAATTTAAACCCAACTTACTACATGATACAGCCGTATCGTCTTCAGAAAATGAATATTTTATATTCCTAATAGCAGTACTAATTATATTGTAAATGAATTTATAAGAAAAATCTGTACATAGTACGTTTAATAAATGATGCACAGATATCGATGTGGTTAACACAAACCTCACTAAATTCATAACTGTAAAAAAATAACATTCCATCAAATATGTATAACAAATTTTTTTTTTTTTTTTTCATAAGAAGCAATTACTTTAAGGTTAGACATTATATTTTTAAAAATAAAACAAACACTTTGTTTTTAACAACGAAAATTTATTGGATGAAGCTTGGTTGAAGCGAAACCGGTCGATGTGTAAAATAATAAATATTCGTGGTTAAATACAGAGTGTTTGTTTTATTTTAGAAATTTTTTTATTTTATTTAATTTTTTCATCACATGTGAAATGAATAACATCACTTTCTCTAATGACGGGTTATTTCAAAGAATTTGAACAATTCATATTTTTTTAGGTTCAGTAAAGGTTATATATTATATTTAAGTTTTGTGTAACAACTGGCCAATAGAACATGAAAATGAACTTTGAAATTTGATGAATTGTGCAAATTCTGTGAACATTCCATGATAACACTTAACCGAGTAAATATTTAAAAAAAAAAACACACACACACACACTTTGTAGCTTTAAAAAGATGCACTTTATCAGAATTGTTTATACATATTATATTGTTATATATATATTTTTTTTTAAATTTTGGTCTTAAACTTTGAATGTCCATTATGTTATTGGTCAATGATATAAAACTTCCCAACAATTGTCAAATATGAATGTATAAAGCGTATAAATACTACTTATAACGTAAATAAATAAATAAAATAAGAGATAGATTATAAATCTTTTTACAAAGATCTAATTATAATCGAATAATCGAAGAAATTTAAAAAATCGTTCTGAAAATGTTCGTGATCCAGAATCCAGACATGAATGACCGATAGGTACTCGTACACTGAATATATAATAATGAATAGGCATGCAGGTAAATAGTGTATTTTTTAGAGAGTAGATAGGTACAATTTTTGTTTAAAAATGCAGAATAGAATAAATCAAAAAATTCACAATTTAATAAGTATTTTTATTATAATTACTAGTTAGTTAGTATTTTAACAATTAAATCCGAGTTGGCAGTAGACAACATAAGGGTGGAGACGTAGTAAGTGTTCAAAGATGGTTTAAAAAGAAGACAGTAAATACGAATGTTGAGGGAGCGCGCTAATATTAAAAAAACGATAATAATTAAGCGAAAATGGTGAAAATATTTAATAAAACACGACTCTTGTAGTGATTTGTTTTTGGGGTATTATGCCGTGTTGAGCTATTTATATATTTATTGGACAATTTGCATAGCGCCGCTTTTGTGAGATATCACCTCAGGGGCGCTTTACAGTTGATGCAGGTATTACAAAAAATAAAAATATTACAAAAATAAAGTGAAGCTAAGTTAAGTAAAATGAAGTACAGGAACAGGTGACAAGAAAATAGAAGATGGAGACTCTGCAGTAAGGATCCTAAGTGGTGAAGAAACTGGACCGACTGTTGCAGCGAAAGAGTCCACCGCGTCCACCAACAGTGCCAGCACGAGGTTCGTCATCCGTCCAGGCATATGTCTGCTGCTAATAAAGGGCTGACACACCTCCTTCTTTAGCCAACGTTTCGGACAGCATTGCAGTGTCCATCATCAGGGCAGATGTGTTATTTGCGCTGATGATTACACATCTGATATAATTACACATCTGATGATTACACATCTGTCCTGATGATGGACACTTCAATGCTGTCCGAAACGTTGGCTAAAGAAGGAGGTAGCGCAACACGGCATAATACCCCAAAAACAAATCACTATAATACTTTTGGCCGTGAAGATCTCAAATCATACAAAACACGAGTCGTTTGAAATAGAGCAAAAAATCTCTCGACAAATGCTTTAGTTGCATTTAAAGATACACTGTGGTTTTTTCATACATATAACATATTAAATAACGGAACAAAACGTGTTTTTAATAATTTTCGGAGTTTACTTTGGGATTTTTATCTATCTTAAGAATTTCATATAATTAATTATCTTAAAATAACATACATTTTTTTGGAACTTAAAACTTAAAGAGTTAAAGAGAAACTTGTTACAAATCGGTAAACATTGGATATGCGGGGGCTTAAAGCAAACATATATTTGCATCTAGTAATTTTCCACAAAACATGACAGAAAGTAACTCATTATTAGGAATAACACGGAAATAAAGCTCCAAGTCTCAGGTGAGTACTGTTCACTTAAAGTCTGCGCAGTCACAGTCACATTCAATACATTCTCATTTATGTCACTCATTGTCAAACACTGGTAATTCCCGCTCCGCGTCTTCCAGATTTATATCGGTCGTGTCTGACGGGAAGTAAAAAGGATAATATGGCAAATGCATAAGAAGCTGCCTGTGCATGCGGAGACTGCAATAAAACCAGTTAGCGTTGCAGAGTACACCGATGCACCGACCTCACAGTAATACTGCATCGCGCACGCATTTCCGTGCACTGCAAATCTCAGACAGATGAATCCAGACTTTGGAAGCCGTCCAAGATCGTTAGGAGATTTCAAGGGAGGGCGAATGCACGACACGCTAAATACCCCAGATAGTGTGCATACCAAGGAGGGAGAAAACTAGAAACTATTGGTATAACTATACCTAACCGTAACTACAACTTGCTACTATACGAGACTATTGGTAGAACTAGTATACAGGGTGTATCGGCACGTACCCGACAAACTTTAACCAGCTATTCCTTAGCACATTTGGATTAAAAAATGTTATGGGCACTTTGCTGTCAGGTAACATTTTTTTTAATAAAAAATTTACTATTCATATTTTCACCACATGTCACCAATGTTTTATCCTTTGTCAAAGTTTGAAAACCCATCTGGCAATATTTTGTTCGAGTTTCGTTGAATAATGTACGTACGTACCTACGATGGCGCGCTTTTACAATCACAACGAAATGGCACGGCACCATTCGTCTCATTTTTAACTATTATTATTTAGTGTGTACGAAAGAGCGAGGACACTTTTTGACACACTTGCTAATAACAGCTGTTGAACACGAAATTCAATGCTAATGACAGTGACGGAGTGTGGATTTTTTTATTTATTTTTTGTTTTTAATGGAAAAAAAATGTTACCGGACAGCAAAGCGCCCATAACATTTTTTACTCCAAATGTGCTGAGGAATAGCTGGTTAAAGTTTGTCGGGTACTTGCCGATACACCCTGTATATGGGAACGTAGAACTCGCATTCAAAAAAGTATGTTTATAATTTTCTCCTATTTGAATTATATTAAAACCAAAATTTCTTCTGACATCATAAGATTTGTAAGTAGGTACTTAAATACGTCCCTATTTAATTATAAACTATAAATACTTTTTAAGCAACATTTAAAAAAAATCTTTTAAGGAATTACACAATTTTACTGATTTTTTTTATTTATTTATTTCTATATTTCTAAAAGGTCTTCGCATGTATGAATAATAAGTTAATAGTTGTATAATGTTTCATATTACATAGACATAGTTTCGTGAAAAGAAAAGGGATTCTATATGAAGTGTACTTAAAGATACAGTTAAGAGGGAAGAGAATAAAACAAAACAAAAGTAGATGATAATTAATGCAAGTATTTAAAACATTGTCAAATTATTCGTTTTCTTGTTAAAAATGGGACTACAGGAATTGAAAGAGTTCCTAACAAAGTATCAGCTAAAAGAGAATGTTTTATGAGGACGGCGGAACACGTGTTCATTCAAATACTGACATTGTCTTATCCCGTCATGATATGTATTAGGAAAAGAAATTACGGGTGGACGAGGATGGCGGAATTTATGCACGAGGTTTCATACTAATAAAAGTTCATAGTCCATTTCTATTTAATAAAAATAATTGAATAATTTTATAGCACCTTATAAGTACCTTATAGCACCTTACTGTTACTACAGCGGTACCTGCTTGTTACTGCCTAACTCCACCGAGAGCTGGATCCGAGTGCATTCGCTCGGAAGCCGAGAGAATCCAAATATTAATTTAGTAGACTTCAAGTATCTGGAAGGAATGCTCGAACAGACTTGAATGAATTTCAATAACAAGGTAGAAAAAGAATTATTAAATTGCCAATATTTTACGTTTTATATTTGAGCGACAAAAGAAAAAAGAAACACAAAAGCATTCGTATTCCAGAATATTCAGATATTAAATTAAATTTGAAACGTAAAAAGATTTTGGAAAATAATCCAATCACAACAACATTGATATTTTCCACTTTGGGTCTTCATTTGTGATGATTTCTTGAAAGAAACTTTATTCAAGGAAATACGTTTCCAATAATAACTCAATATACATCTCAAATCAGAAGCTTTTCAAATCTCGGCGGCACATCTGTAAATTTCTACGTACAGATACAAAATATCGTTAATTTAATGCGTCATTTATTGAGAGTGGAAGTAGGTATTCTCAGTATCGCCTTGGTGAAAGATCACAAGATCAGAATGGAAACGTTGCTTGAAATGGCTTTAACAGTGTTTGGTGACCAAGTAATTCCCAATCTTAATCTTTCCCATTTCGTTCTCTTTGTCACTCCCTCCAGTCTCACAACACACCCTTATTAGGAACGTCACATTTCCGCTCGCTCCGGACATTGAGGAGCAGTTGGAACTCTTGTGTGGTTTTCACAACAAAAATCACCTATACACGGTGTCCGGAAACTCGTAATACAAGCGGGAACTTGGTGACCGAGTCAGAAATGGAATGTTTTAGGTCAAATTTAAAAAAAAAATCGGTGCTAAGGGGTTGATAACAGCTGTCTTTTAAAATGCGTCGTAGAGAAGATCAGGCTCCAAAAGTTTTTTAACACAGTATATGCAGAATAAATAGAAAAAAAAAACAAAATGCTTCGCGATGTTCGTGTGTATTCTATGTTCTGTAGATTCACCAGTTTGAACAACGAGTTTCCGGACACCGTGTTCAAGTTTTTTTTTCATATTGAAATATTTAAGGCAATTTGTTTACCGTCATTTTTTAGCTTTGTACGCGTAGAAAAATGACTAATATTGCTAATTTATTAAGGATCTCTTCAAATTATTCGCAATCCGTTTAAACATGGGATTGTAGGCCCTTAACGAATGAATTGATAGGTTCCCTAATAAACTTTTAGTAATTATCATGATGTCGGACCACGTGTTCATAATCCAAGGCAAATGCAGGTGCATGAATACGTGTTCCGATATATAAGGAAACTACTAAAAGTTTATCAGGAAACGGCCTGCAATCCCGTTTTAAACAGAATTAACAATAATTTGACGAGATTTTCAATAAATTAGCAATCCTCATTTTTCTTCGTGTGTGTCTGTTTTCTATGTAAAACCGAACTACTGCCTACTGTCATAATAGTACATGATAGGTTTCAAAAAAAAGCTCACCATTCAAAAGTTAGTTTTGATCAGGATGAGAGAGGTAAGAGAATTTGATCCAACGAAGGAAACAAATAATTCTCGAAGTATTTTTATTGATTAGCCGTCATTGTTTGTCTTCATACGTGCCTACGATTGTGAAATTCAATAAGCCTTATCAATGGCTGGATCCTAACTACGAAACGATGTTGTTATTATTATTTCCGAATTTGATTTATTAGATAGAGAAAATAATGAAAGGTTCGATGCGAATCGTGGCTGTAAACTGGTGGCCGTAAAATGGTCGAGATATAAAAACAATATCGGTTGTGGAATATTTAAGTTAGGTCTCGCAAGGTTATAAATATCTCGGCTTTATTGGGAACATTCTGAGAGTACGGACGAGATGAGAAACGCAAGGTTAGATTGTAATATACTATAACCACACGATATATATAGATATACACTAACCATATAATTAAATTTACATCATTCCTCAAAATATTATATGAAACTGCGGTGTAAAGCCAATGAATCCAACTACATTTCAACGGTTATCCCATATTTTTAGGTTCAATAAATTTGACACATTAATGTGCAAACGATACGGAAATGAATAAAAGTTTTTTTTAAAGAAAGACGAGAGTTCCCGTGTTACCAATCACCTGACATCATTGAGGTATGTAGAAGAGAAAATTCACCGTTGATGGTTTAAAAAAATCAACGTTATCATAGAAAATCCAAATAATTCTAAGAGCCCGATTTTCATTAATGATCTAGCCAACCTGCATTTTTTTAAATGTGAACACCGCACAAGATTCTCAATTGTTTCCAACTGTCCGACCGGAGCTAGTGGGACTATGGCCCGGTATATCAGTCGGTCCTCGCAATGCACGACGTTCCTCGCTCGACTTAAATCTTTGATAAGTCACATAATTTTAGACGCCGAGGTGTTAGCAGTAACACACGTCAAATTTGATATTTACGGAAATAATTGCACACTTCTATCTCACGGAAATGTACATAAATTGCCTAATTTTATCAGTATGGACAATATAGACATCGAGCGATGAGGAATGTTGATGTTATTAATTGATAACCTAACAAAAATAGTCAGTAAGGGATTATAAAAGTTTCAGCATTAGAACTGTTTTAATAATTTTTTTATTAACCCCACACAAGAGGCCCTCAAGGAAATTATTTTGCTCGGGGCTTCCTGTGTGGGGTTAGCATATAAATGTGTCATCTTTGGGGATGCTGTGAGGAGGTCTTTTATAAGGAAAGGAAGGAGAGGAAGTTCTGGGAAGGTAAAAGGTATGAGGGTTGGGTAGGAATCTAGGGATCAGTGTGTCCAGGAGGGACGGAAGTATGAATATATCCCTCCTACTGCGGAGTAAGGCGATGGGTCGAGTTTCGAAAGACCAGTTGAAGAGGCCAAAGGGTCTCTCCAAACCAGCCTCTTTCAGCGGCATATTTTATGAAGAGTGTACTTACTCCAGCAAAACAAATTCTATTTACAATTAATATCCTCGCGTATGGCATCATGTTGATTGAAGTTGGAAACTTTATCAAAAACCAACTCATAAAATAAACCAGCTTAAAAATCAACTGCTGCGTTGACACGTTGAAAGATCGAGATGACTTTAGGTAATATTTCGGTTTTACAAAGAAAAAAGATACACGTTCCTCTATTAAAATCATACACAATACATGTAATATTGGTGATGTCTAGGCTTAAGGGATAATATCTAAACCGCACTAAGCTTGACATTAAAAGCTCGCCGAGCTTAAAAACAACTAAATACCGGGCCTTAAGGGGGTATGTTGTGAGGCCGAAGGGAGTGAGAAGAGTAAGGAGATAGGGAAAAGGAAGGTGAGAAAGTACCTACACATTCCGATTTAGTCACCTAACACGGCTTAAACCATTTCAAGCAACTTCCCGATTCTAAATAATGGTCTTTCATACTAAATACTAAGAAGAGCTCTGAAGTATGACTTTGAAAAAAAAAAATAATTATAGTATTCAGCGCATTCATTACAGTTCTAGAGTACCAGACAGATAGATGTGATAAATCACACACAATAATATCATAATCTTGTTGCAATATATCACGCCATAAAAGCAAATGAACGGAGCAGTCGAATAAACAAGAATGCGCCCGGAGCTAGGCGTCCCAAGTCTCAGTTCGCAGCATCCTTGAGAGGTCAAACATTATTAATTCTTCTTTTTTTCAAGAGATTCCTGCTTCAAGATAGGGGGAGAAGCTCCAGACGCCAGACAGACGTATAGACTTACCGCCGAGAGCTCCATTGTAACCACTATGTGTATCTTAACCACCGCAACCCAGGCCACGACACTAAATCAAGTCGGCCTCTTTATTTTATTTATAATGTACACAACAGACAAATAGTTTAAAATTATAAATAAACAACAAAGAACAATTTCTTCATACATAATTGGAGAATTTGCGTAATGCCCTTTTAATGAAAAATCAGTATAACCGTCCCTTAACGGTGTAAGAATATTTGTTTGGGTCAAATCAAGTCAAATGAAAACAAAAGATTCGGAAATTTTGTAAAGTTCTGGGGGCTATCGCTAATGTCCGGAATCTTGCCACTATCATGAGTTTTATTAATTTTGATTGTAGCCAAGAGAGAAAATCTACACGATCATTTATAAATTTGAAAAGAAATTTGACATTTTTTTGTCACCTAGTTCATTTAGGACGGGTTGTTTCACAGAATTTTAACAATTCATCTGATTTCAAAGTTGATTTTCAAATTCTGTGATTGTTCTATTCAAGTTCTTTAATTATTTAGTTTTGTTAAACAACTGGCCAATTATGATATAATAACAGAACATGAATAGAACCTTCACAGAACTTGACAATCAACTTTGAAATTTAATGAATTGTTAAAAATTTTTGAAACCACCAATCCTAAATGTTTTTAATTTGAAATATTCTAGGCGTTTCTTATTTATAATAAATAAACTATATGAACCTTCGATTGAATTATGTCGCAAACCATTTTACCTTATACAACTAACTCATAAAGCATTAATGTTGTGGTGGGTTCACAGAAATTCAAAAGTAAAATTGTCACAAAATGACCACTTAGTTCCTTATTGTTTTTTTTTACATAACAACGGTCCACGTTAAACGCTGACCGTACGCCTGTTTCACCTTTCTATCAAATTTGTATCAGCAAGTTGTGCTTTTTTGTTGATGACAAACTGAAACGGACCGAGAATCAGTGTTCAACGGAGACCATTCAAATATTAAAAAACAAAATGGACTTTTGATGGCAATGTTGAAAAATCCCAACCTTACATATTTTAATGAAGCTGTTAAAATTTTAATGCCTTATTAAATTTTGTAATGTAATAAGGCATTAAAGTTATATATAAGATGTAATAGCTTATAACTACAACATATTATATAGAATGATCGTACATAAATAAGAGGCCGACTTGATACAGTGTCCTGGCCTTGGTTGAGGTGGTTTTGGATGTATGCATCGTTTATGAGAAAGAGGGAGCAGTTATAGCGGAGCTCTCAGTGGCAGAACACATCGTATAATGTTATTATCATATCTTTCTTCCGCAGCGGAAAAGAGAGATGCACAATACATATACGTATCTCTATTTATGCTTTCTAGATTATATCTGCATTAGAAAAAAAGCAGCGCGTGACTTTGGTACTCTGTTCACAGTCTGGGAAGATCCCCAATTTAAATGGACCATTATAGTATCTAGAATCGTAAAACAATTTACTTCAATTTAAATTTAACTCTTTTTAATTTTTTTTAATACCTTAATTACCTAAATTAAGAAATTATTTTATTTTGGGAATAACTTAACGAGTAAACCTCAAATTAAGCGAAAATTTGAAACAGAAAAATCAGAAAAAGATTCGGTCACATCTAGGAATTGAACCCAGGATCTCAGCCTCGCCGGGCGATGCTCTGCCGCTGTGCTAATCCGACCTTATTTCCTTCGGTCATATTTAACTTTATCATACTTCGACTAAGACAAACATCATTTTCATTTTTTTTAACGCAGATTTATGTATTTGCTGCTATCTTTATGTACCATTGCAAGATTCTTCCGGAACTAAATACAATCTAGTTAGTGTCTTGGATAAATTATCTTATCTTACAAGCCTAGGAAGAATATTTTATTTTGTTTATGGAATAACTTAATGAGTAAAAATCAAAATGTAATTTTAATCATTGAAAACAAAATTCTCTCAAACGAAAGTTTGAAATAGAATAATCAGAAAAAAAAGATTCGGTATTAGAAATACAATCTAATCGAAAAAGCTGTTCTTGAACCTCGTGGTGAAAGTTCAAATGTGTGTCTTCAATCGTGAATCTTTGACGATTAATTTGTTGTGATATATTTCAAAATTGTGAAAAAGGACACTTAATATCGACAATAATTTTTGTTAGTAACACTAATTAGCAGTATGCTATTATTAACCGATATAGAAGTTGATAATACATTTCAATGGCTTGCTGAATAGACACGACAAAATAAAGCTAAATTTCGAATTGTCGCTCGAACCCGTTGTGATTTGGATCTTTGATAGACTTTTCTAGACATGACGCCATTCAGAATTAATTCTAATCGATCAAATTATTGCGAATACAAGTAATAATAATAGATGTTTCGAAAATATTTCGAATTTCGATTATATCCATCACTAGGAAAGAATCGTAATTGTAAAGAAAGAAAGAGACGCTTAGATGGTTTGGGCATGTAGAGTGGGTAAACGAAGAAAGGAATATGACGCGGAAGTTAATGGTAAAATAAATAGCAAATACTTGAGCCGGGTCATGTCAATAGTCAGAATAACAGAAAGGATGTATGAGACTATATATGAATGTGAATGAATCAAGGAGTGTGTGCCTGGATAGATTTGTATGGCAGTCTATCCTCTCTGCAAAACCATGCCGAGAAACAACGTGATGTTTAATAAGTAAGTTAGAATGGAATCCTATACGTCACGGTGTCTTATTTTAGTCTATGTAATTATGATTAATCACACTATGGATGAGTGTATGAAGCATTGAAAACCATTTATAGATAATTTACATCTTGGATCATCAAATTTATAAATTGGAATACCTACTTCTATATAAGTCTTGCAATTAACTTATTTGTTTACCGTGTCTTCCGATGAGTGATTTTTCGCAACATGAATCATAAAAAAAAAACATGTCAGCTACTAGATAAAAATTGTACACATATTTGGAATAATTCTTCACTAGCTATTTTTATATTTTTTAACATTAAATTAACTTCGCTTAAATGCACAGAGGTTTCCTCAAGACCCTATCTTGGGGCCTTGCTTAAAACAAATGGAAATCTACAAGGAAATTTAAGAGTATTTGTAATGTCAGCTTAATGTCTTTGCAACATTAATTAGTATACTGTGCAATGGGATGGCGGAATAATAGACAATAGACTGTAGTTAACACAATGTATTATGTCGAGTAACGGGTGATAAAGAAGAAATATTTGAGCCGTTCAAACTTTTATAGTACTTTCTTTTCATATCTATCATACTTCAGGGTTTTCCAATAAGAGGTGTTATTTTGATATTCAATCGTAAAAGATCAATGGTTTCGTTGCTTGTGTGGCATGTAGCGCCGTCTTGTTGGGGGTAAACGTTGTCCAGATCAATACCATCCAATTCCGGCCATAAAAAAATCATTAATCATCTCTCGATAGCGCCATCTCATATCTCTCTATATCCATCCACCGTAACTGTTGCTCCAGCCTTATTTTCGAAAAAGTAAGGTCAATGACTCCGCCGGACCATAAACCGCACCAAACAGTCACAGGTTGAGGATAGAGAGGCTTTTCAACAATAACTCTCGGGTTTTCCGAGCCCCAGATGCGACAATTTTGCTTGTTGACGAAGCCACCGAGGTGGAAATAGGCCTCATCACTCAAGATGATTTGCATTTGATTCACTCAAATGAATTTTATTAATTTCAATGCGTTGTTGAAGCGTGTATCGTTCCATTTTTATTAATGGCGTAGTTTCTACTTGTCAAATGTCAAAAAATTACAGCTTCAAAAGTAACATCTACCGAAATAGCGGGCTATTCAAAATAACACCTCTTATTGAAAAACCCTGTAGTGGTTACCACGCTGCATAAATTAGCCATTTATTATTTCAATAATTGAATGAAAACCAGGAAGAGCCTGTTCTTTATTCGAAGTGCAAGAGCAAAGGAATGGAGTGTTGCGGTGTGTAGAAGACCTGTAGAAGAAATATTTAATGGTTAGACCGACGCGGGAATCATGAAGTTAGGAGTTAAATTACCTTAACCGCAAACCAGGAAAGGATGGCTAGGCGAATACAATTATTTCAGGGGGCATCGATCCTGCGGGATGAAGAGAGTTCAGGATGATTCTTGGAAACAACGCGGAGATGGCTTTGCTATTTTCAATTGTTATACTCACTCATCACACGGCAAGGAAAGCTAAGTAAATAACTATTTACTTAACACAAAGCGAAGCCAATAAGTGATGCACATTACGAAAAAATACTTATTGTTATAATTAAAACTAGCGCAGACCCGTGAAAAAAACGGATATTATGGTTGTTGGATTAGTGAACAAACAAAAGAAATATTGACAATTTTGAGAAATCAGACGATCAGAAATTTATCTTTTGGTCTTCACCGTTAGTAAATCTAGTTACTTAGTAAAAAAATGTTTTTTTTTACGTAAAAAACGCAGACCCTTGAAACATCATGAAATATGACTATTTTACTTGTGAAAATAAATCTAAGAGATTCACATTTCAAGTATATAACAAAAATAATTTTCTGGTAAAAAATATTATATTATACGAAGTTACATGATCACTTGTACTTGAATTCTGGACATAATCAGCTCCAATTTTGAGAGTGACACTAAAATTCATGATAAATCCGAGTTCATGGAAACAGAGGTAAAACCACAGTATGACCCACAACCGAAAATAGTGATTTTAATGATGATGATGTTGTCCTACAAAACTAGCACCTTTTCTAAGGTTAATAATAATTTCGTAAAAGGGCTATAGCATAGCTATAGAAAAATAATCAAAATAATCAAATCATCAAAGTCTTCAGTCAATACGGACAGTATAGTCAATCAGTTACCAGTTATCATAGCTATAGCTACTATAGCATCTTGGAACACACTCATCGATTACTATAACCTTTATACATTATCTCGAACCCAGATTTTTTGGTTTACAAATTGTTACAAGCATCAATTACTAGCCTGAAATATCCATACAAATTGAAAATATCTCCCGAGTAAAAATAAATGCCGCCGACGGGAATTAAACCCGCACCTTTTGATATCCGGTCAGTTGCTCTGGACCACTGAGCCACGTCGGCTTATTCCCGACCTGTCAAATAATTCAACATGTATAAGTACTTCAATCGACAATTACAGCTTATTATATTTTTTTCACCTGTAAACAACCAAATTTATTTTTGTAGGAAAGATTTTGTTAGTTCTGAATTTCCCACTAGATGGCGTCGAGATATATTATTTCTACATTTGTTGGTGAAATATTAAATATTATGTGTGGTTAGTTGTTGATTGACTTGATCGTGTCATATATCCCTGGGGCGCTCTCGACTCCTTCTATTCTCTTTGGAAAACGTATTCTTTTGTCACTTCTTTCTACTTCCTCGCCTTATTCATAATACTGTTCATTACGCTTACCTACATCGGACAATTTTTTTTTTGGTCTTCACAGCATGCCAACTTCCTGATGAAAGATTAGTCATTCAGTTATTAGTCAATAATAGTTTGTCAATATCAGTATGTGCATAAACCAATGTTCCACCGTCCTCAAAAAACTTTCGCTTTTGACTGATACTTTGTAAGGAACTCTTTCAATTCAACGTTGTAGGCCTGCAGTCCCATCTTTAATAGGATAACAAATAATTTGACCAGATTTTTGATTAGTTCACAGTAATTCATACCAGTAAGTTTTCTCCGTGTACGGTCGTACAATATGATTTTAACACGAATACGCCTCAGGAATTTAATTTCTACTGTATTGCACTGATTAAAATCATTTTAATAATGAAAACAATATGTAATATCATAATTATTATTATATAATCAGTCGATGGGCTTAATGTGGTATAACCAGAAGCATTATTTGACCATAACACTAAAGCAGTGGTAATAAAACCACAATAAAATCCATTGCTTAACGCTGGGAAAGGGAGCTGTATATTTTTTATGGTGGAACCAATCATATTATTATTACCATATAATTGGTGGAGTTAACTGCACACTTCCAGTAACCGGACACCTGTAATTAAAATTTTGTAGAATAGATTTCGGATTAATACTTGTCATCAAACGTTTGTAGAATTTATATGGAATTGATACGCTTCATCAAAAGAGTAAGGAAAAGATTTTTATTCGAATTAGTCATCAAAAACAAACTCTTTTCAACCAAGTTTTGTATGAAAAGAGTTTGGTTCAAATGTCTTATGAAAACTTTATCGTTGATTTAGGTATCTTTCTGCACATGTCATAATGTTAACGAGATATTCTATCATTACTATTAAGATGTTTCGCCTTGAAATTCCGCTGAAAATTTTAAATAAACCATTCATCGTAAACATAATATTAAATTTCTAGAAACAGTTTTTTCATGTAAATCCTCAAAACATCATGTTATGCAAATTATAAATTCAAATGTGTGAATTTGGGAGGCGGGTTATTCTACCGAAATGTTATGTTAAATTAAGAAATTATTTTATTTTGGGAATAACTTAACGAGTAAACCTCAAATTAAGCGAAAATTTGAAACAGAAAAATCAGAAAAAGATTCGGTCACATCTAGGAATTGAACCCAGGATCTCAGCCTCGCCGGGCGATGCTCTGCCGCTGTGCTAATCCGACCTTATTTCCTTCGGTCATATTTAACTTTATCATACTTCGACTAAGACAAACATCATTTTCATTTTTTTTAACGCAGATTTATGTATTTGCTGCTATCTTTATGTACCATTGCAAGATTCTTCCGGAACTAAATACAATCTAGTTAGTGTCTTGGATAAATTATCTTATCTTACAAGCCTAGGAAGAATATTTTATTTTGTTTATGGAATAACTTAATGAGTAAAAATCAAAATGTAATTTTAATCATTGAAAACAAAATTCTCTCAAACGAAAGTTTGAAATAGAATAATCAGAAAAAAAAGATTCGGTATTAGAAATACAATCTAATCGAAAAAGCTGTTCTTGAACCTCGTGGTGAAAGTTCAAATGTGTGTCTTCAATCGTGAATCTTTGACGATTAATTTGTTGTGATATATTTCAAAATTGTGAAAAAGGACACTTAATATCGACAATAATTTTTGTTAGTAACACTAATTAGCAGTATGCTATTATTAACCGATATAGAAGTTGATAATACATTTCAATGGCTTGCTGAATAGACACGACAAAACAACTACCGAAATAGCGGGCTATTCAAAATAACACCTCTTATTGAAAAACCCTGTAGTGGTTACCACGCTGCATAAATTAGCCATTTATTATTTCAATAATTGAATGAAAACCAGGAAGAGCCTGTTCTTTATTCGAAGTGCAAGAGCAAAGGAATGGAGTGTTGCGGTGTGTAGAAGACCTGTAGAAGAAATATTTAATGGTTAGACCGACGCGGGAATCATGAAGTTAGGAGTTAAATTACCTTAACCGCAAACCAGGAAAGGATGGCTAGGCGAATACAATTATTTCAGGGGGCATCGATCCTGCGGGATGAAGAGAGTTCAGGATGATTCTTGGAAACAACGCGGAGATGGCTTTGCTATTTTCAATTGTTATACTCACTCATCACACGGCAAGGAAAGCTAAGTAAATAACTATTTACTTAACACAAAGCGAAGCCAATAAGTGATGCACATTACGAAAAAATACTTATTGTTATAATTAAAACTAGCGCAGACCCGTGAAAAAAACGGATATTATGGTTGTTGGATTAGTGAACAAACAAAAGAAATATTGACAATTTTGAGAAATCAGACGATCAGAAATTTATCTTTTGGTCTTCACCGTTAGTAAATCTAGTTACTTAGTAAAAAAATGTTTTTTTTTACGTAAAAAACGCAGACCCTTGAAACATCATGAAATATGACTATTTTACTTGTGAAAATAAATCTAAGAGATTCACATTTCAAGTATATAACAAAAATAATTTTCTGGTAAAAAATATTATATTATACGAAGTTACATGATCACTTGTACTTGAATTCTGGACATAATCAGCTCCAATTTTGAGAGTGACACTAAAATTCATGATAAATCCGAGTTCATGGAAACAGAGGTAAAACCACAGTATGACCCACAACCGAAAATAGTGATTTTAATGATGATGATGTTGTCCTACAAAACTAGCACCTTTTCTAAGGTTAATAATAATTTCGTAAAAGGGCTATAGCATAGCTATAGAAAAATAATCAAAATAATCAAATCATCAAAGTCTTCAGTCAATACGGACAGTATAGTCAATCAGTTACCAGTTATCATAGCTATAGCTACTATAGCATCTTGGAACACACTCATCGATTACTATAACCTTTATACATTATCTCGAACCCAGATTTTTTGGTTTACAAATTGTTACAAGCATCAATTACTAGCCTGAAATATCCATACAAATTGAAAATATCTCCCGAGTAAAAATAAATGCCGCCGACGGGAATTAAACCCGCACCTTTTGATATCCGGTCAGTTGCTCTGGACCACTGAGCCACGTCGGCTTATTCCCGACCTGTCAAATAATTCAACATGTATAAGTACTTCAATCGACAATTACAGCTTATTATATTTTTTTCACCTGTAAACAACCAAATTTATTTTTGTAGGAAAGATTTTGTTAGTTCTGAATTTCCCACTAGATGGCGTCGAGATATATTATTTCTACATTTGTTGGTGAAATATTAAATATTATGTGTGGTTAGTTGTTGATTGACTTGATCGTGTCATATATCCCTGGGGCGCTCTCGACTCCTTCTATTCTCTTTGGAAAACGTATTCTTTTGTCACTTCTTTCTACTTCCTCGCCTTATTCATAATACTGTTCATTACGCTTACCTACATCGGACAATTTTTTTTTGGTCTTCACAGCATGCCAACTTCCTGATGAAAGATTAGTCATTCAGTTATTAGTCAATAATAGTTTGTCAATATCAGTATGTGCATAAACCAATGTTCCACCGTCCTCAAAAAACTTTCGCTTTTGACTGATACTTTGTAAGGAACTCTTTCAATTCAACGTTGTAGGCCTGCAGTCCCATCTTTAATAGGATAACAAATAATTTGACCAGATTTTTGATTAGTTCACAGTAATTCATACCAGTAAGTTTTCTCCGTGTACGGTCGTACAATATGATTTTAACACGAATACGCCTCAGGAATTTAATTTCTACTGTATTGCACTGATTAAAATCATTTTAATAATGAAAACAATATGTAATATCATAATTATTATTATATAATCAGTCGATGGGCTTAATGTGGTATAACCAGAAGCATTATTTGACCATAACACTAAAGCAGTGGTAATAAAACCACAATAAAATCCATTGCTTAACGCTGGGAAAGGGAGCTGTATATTTTTTATGGTGGAACCAATCATATTATTATTACCATATAATTGGTGGAGTTAACTGCACACTTCCAGTAACCGGACACCTGTAATTAAAATTTTGTAGAATAGATTTCGGATTAATACTTGTCATCAAACGTTTGTAGAATTTATATGGAATTGATACGCTTCATCAAAAGAGTAAGGAAAAGATTTTTATTCGAATTAGTCATCAAAAACAAACTCTTTTCAACCAAGTTTTGTATGAAAAGAGTTTGGTTCAAATGTCTTATGAAAACTTTATCGTTGATTTAGGTATCTTTCTGCACATGTCATAATGTTAACGAGATATTCTATCATTACTATTAAGATGTTTCGCCTTGAAATTCCGCTGAAAATTTTAAATAAACCATTCATCGTAAACATAATATTAAATTTCTAGAAACAGTTTTTTCATGTAAATCCTCAAAACATCATGTTATGCAAATTATAAATTCAAATGTGTGAATTTGGGAGGCGGGTTATGATACCGCTGCCCTGCGGACCATTTTTGAATAAAAATACACCTCTGCCGTAGGTGACCTTAAGTGTTTCCCTACGTTTGGTTATGCCATTTGGTTACCCACCAGCTGTGTGGCGTGTCAGATCGACTGGTTTAAGCCGTTTGAGGAGACCCTTTGACTTCTCCAACTGGTCTTTCGACCCATTGCCTTTCGCCGCAGCGGGAGGGATATATTCGTATGTCCGTCACTCCTGGACATACTGATCCCTAGATTCCTACACAACCCTAATACCTTTTATCTTCCCAGAACCTCCTCTCCTTCTTACCTCAAAAAATACCTTTCCTAAAAAAGACCACACAGTATCCTAAAAGATGACATAGGCCTTGAAGGATATTATTTGCATCAGGACCTCGTGTGTGGGGTTAATGTAAAAAAAAAATTCGGGCAGATGGTTAATGCAGGTGTACTAACAGGTTTGTGTAAATTTTAGAGGTGTCATTGAATTTTATGTAGAAATTTGTTATGTTTATCATGAATAAATTTATTGATTAATTAATATTCGGGAAATCAACAGTATTATTTCAACGTTAACATTTTATACCATACCAATTATAGATTTCATCCTGATGTTGAGAAATTAACAGAATTAACAAAACAGAATATTATATAAAACAAAAACAATAATATTATTATACAATATGAAGAAAGGGTGAACAAAAAACGAATTAAATTCATAACAGAAAAAAAAGGTATACAAGTTACTCACGTCAGGAAAACACTCTTTCACAAAGGACTATTATATAGGATATTTATTCAGCTGTTAATTGAAAATGACATAATGATATTATGTTATTGTAATTATTAAATAGTCTGTTCAAGCAAACATTTTGTTAACAGTTTGTTTTGCATTGCTCAACTTTGAATGGGACAGAAAAGCGTATGGAGCGCGCAGATTCATTAAAATGAATCTTATTTAGCAACACCGGGCATTGAATATTATTATTATGAAATGTGTATATTACATATTTCATTGACGACACATTACCGAAGAGTTAAGAGGTCATTGTAGTCTCATTGTGTTTAATGTTGAAAGCTAAAAGTTAAGATGCAGGAAGGTTGTGCAAGAAATGTGGTTTTCCAATCAGGCATTCTGCTGCGACAATATCTCCTTTTACAGAATCCTGTCAGGCCACTAACGGTCCTGGGTCTTGCATCAAAGTCTTCAGTCAATACGGACAGTATAGTAAATCAGTTACCAGTTATCTGACTTAACGTTGAGATGCCACATAGCAAAATAATTATAGCTTTTAAGTCAACAGCAGTATAATGGACCTTTAAGACGAAGTTTTTTTTCCATACCGCGATCCCAGTATGGAAACTATATTGGGAGTAATATGAAAAAATATTTCCTTTACACGAACACTTAAAATTGATTTGCATATTAGAAAAATTTAATTTCATAGTGGGCATACATTCTTCTGATTGATAATTTCGCATAATATTCGCGATCGTGAAGGTTACATACTTCTTAATTTCAGCATGAAATGTTATTTTGTATGTTCATAGAAAGAATATTTTTAATCTTTATCGACCAAATATTATGAAATTTGAAAGGGATATTTATTTCAAAGGTGTGGAAATAACAATACTGAAGATCATTTACAGATTTTAGATTTTGATCTCAGGTAACTGAGCGTTAACTAGGCTCAACTGTAAAATGCATTTGTTAGTCCATAATTGATTGTCCATGATTCCACTACGCAAACTAAAAGTTTGGAGTTATTTCAGTGTAGAAATTTTGGGACTAACTACCGTATGTATTCCTCACTGCCCAGAATACTAATGGAGGGAAATAATTATGCTGTCAGTGTACATCTTCAATTTATCACTAAATAAAAACAAAAATTGTTACTGAGGCAGTTCAGTTATGTAAAAAGTTTTCCAATAAGAGGTGTTATTTTGAATAGCCCGCTATTTTGGTAGATGTTACTTTTGAAGCTGTCATTTTTGACATTTGACAAGTAGAAACTACGCCATTAATAAAAATGGAACTATACACGCTTCAACAACGCATTGAAATTATTAAAATTCACTTGAGTGAATCAAATGCAAATCATCTTGAGTGATGAAGCCCATTTCCACCTCGGTGGCTTCGTCAACAAGCAAAATTGTCGCATCTGGGGCTCGGAAAACCCAAGAGTTATTGTTGAAAAGCGTCTCTATCCTCAACGTGTGACTGTTTGGTGCGGTTTATCTTCCGGCGGAGTCATTGGACCTTACTTTTTCGAAAATGAGGCTGGAGCAACAGTTACGGTGAATGGATCGCTATCGAGAGATGGTTAATGATTTTTTATGGCCGGAATTGGATGGTATTGATCTGGACAACGTTTACTTTCAACAAGACGGCGCTACGTGCCACACAAGCAACGAAACCATTGATCTTTTACGATTGAATATCAAAATAACACCTCTTATTGGAAAACCCTATATAATGCCGTATATTTTTTACTATTCCTATGTAAAAGCCTATAAAAAGGGCGTTAGTAAATAAATTAATAAAATACACATAAAAAACATCTGTGTATGGCAGATTGATAAAGAAAATAAGGTAATGAAAATATATTCCGTAAAAAATCGATCATATATTGTCGGTGATGTAAACCCATCACATAAATTCCACAGCAGAATAAAACTTCTATAAAAAATTACTAAGTGTACCATTAATAGAGGTATGCAATCTCAATTTAAGCAATCCGCAATATTTTCACCCATAATAAATCAAATCTGAAGAGAAGGTACAGGTGATCCACCCTACTTACAGTCAAAAGATTATCAAATAGCTCATAGGAGCCTAAGCGCCTACGGAATTGCAGGTTCTACACTTGTAATATAATAATATAAATAAATACAAGTCTCATCAAAGTCATTAATGAATGATTTAATAAAAATAAATCATACACACTGAGTGTGGAGACTTAGGAGATTAAAAAGAATAATTAATCTTCAAAACACCAAATTTCTTCACACGAATTGAGGCACAGTGTACTCTTGGTACTGTCAAACATAATATTTGAGTAGACACAACACACAACGAGAGCGATGCATTCCCCAGAACTAGAAACATCAACAGAATGGAAATATTATTCATTCAAAGAAAATAAATATTGACATAAACATTTCGTTGTCCGTGTTCAAACCGTGACAACAAAAATAATACGATCTGTTTGTATTCAAACATTTAGTAACATTCATATTTGTGTATTCAAATATTATAAATATAAGTATAATCGTCATCAAAAATACTAATTTCAGTTGTGTCTTTGATTGTGACTCTGATTCAATGAACTCCGATTTGTTTTGAATATAAGTGTCATGCTCAAAATAGTCCAGAATTCAGACAGATGATAAAGAATTAACCTACAGTTTAATTTATTTTTTTGATATTTTAAAAGCGAACACATTTCTATTGTTTACATTTCTTAGGGTTATTAGGAATTATGAATCTTATGGAGTTGAAACGTTGCTTGAAATGGCTTTGGTCGTGTTTACATCTCCACCTTCCGCTTCCCCTCCTCATTACCTTCAGCCTCACACCCAACATACCCCAATTGGGGATGCCATAATATAATTTAATTTAGATTAATCTTGGCAAGGTGAAATCAAATTTCGTGATTTTTCAAAGGTGATTTTTAACTTCCAATAATTTTAACTGCTGCAATTGTAATATCATGTGATTTTCACGGGTTAGAGCTAGTTAAAACACGAAAACTTGAACATATCCATTATACCTAATGCCCAATAATATAACCATAGAGAATATTAGAGGCTTTGAAATCTTTGAAAGGTCATAAAGCAATGTGAGCTTTCTCCAGCGAATAGAATTGAAGGAGATCCACCGTATTATGGTTTCAATAGGATTATTACGATAGGTAATCTTTGTTATTACACTTGGTGGCCATGCTCCCAGCTTCAAATAACCGGAGATAATGGAAGCGTCCGTCGCGAGACGGTCTGAGAAGGCAGGAAATTAACATAATGTTTGGCCATAATTATTCAAACAGCGGTGGGCAGTGGACGGAGATACAAAATTAAAATAAATACTTGGCTAAGAGATAACTTTGGGACTAATAATCAGTGTACAAAATTGATATTCAGATATTGAGTTAAGATTGTCCAAAATAAACATCAACACTATAAACATGAATGGCTTAAAATTGGTGATGCAACGATTACGATAGCGAGGCGTAATAAAATAACCTTCGATTATCTGTACGTATGTCTAAACAAACGTATTGATCGTTTTGATATTTACTACAAGGGTAGGTAGAGAAGATGAAACAACACAGTATTTTATTGTACCTAGTTTTTCGAATGGTAAGTCAAATGCAAAACAATTTATTTTTCCGCATATCTTAGGTGCGTTTACACGATGCTTTTTTGGGTCTAGTTTCCATGTGGGACGACTTTTCATGTATATAAATATATTTTTTACATTAACTCCACACAGGAGACCTGGACGAAAATAATTTCTCTTGGGGCCTGTGTCGTCTCTGGGGATGTTGTGTGGAGGGTCTTTTCGAGGAGAGGAAGTTGTGAACATGGGTCTTGAAGAAACCCGTGTTGTAGGAGGGAGGAAACGCAGAGGCCGGCAAATCGTTCCACAGCCGAGCTGTTGAACTCGAGAACGAGTCATAGAAGCGACCCGTTCTCATGTGACAAATGTCAAATTTTAGGCACGCGTTATGGATTTGGGATGAAAAAAATGACGTGTTCTATTTTGATACCTATCTACCTACCGATTTTCGTACAGTTTTAAGATGACATCAGATTTCGGACATTATTTGACATCTGTTATGCTGCGTATAAACTGCGTATAAGCTAAGAATTATGGGAATGGAACGAATTAACCGCAAACGACGCGAAGCTTTTCATAATTCGTGGTTCGGCTCGCGGTAAATTGCTCTAGTTTATACGTAGCCTAACGTCCTTTCTCATTGTTTCACTATGTCATGTTATCACAATATTAGGATGCGTATAAACAGGACTGTTATTGAAATAAAAAAAATAATATTATATGGAATAAATATTGCATGATTATTATTTTTTTTTAAATATTGATAAAAGATAATAAATAACATGCGTTTATTACTGATTGTGAACATGTATCGAGAATTTTGCGTGTTTTTATAATTTGTTGACGGCAACGCCAAAGACAAAGTTTTCATGTGATATACGACTATGTTCAAGGTATTGCCGTTTTTTGACGATTTAGTACAGTCCCAAAATATTATGAAATATCTTTTACAATGGCAACTATTTGTATGAAATCGTAAGTAAGTATATAAAAATAATGATCGTGTAAAGACTGTAAAGAAAAGATTTTTCGTATGGGTTCCGATATAGTTTCCATATGAACATCGGTATGTAAAAAAAAACATCGTGTAAAAACGCTTATTAATCGTGACTGATTATTATTTCTTTTCATCCTCATAAACAAAACAAAAAGTCTACCTATCAGAAATTATAAATATAAAAGCTGCTGTAAAAAACGTTTGAATGCTAAATTATTACACCGATTCAAAGCAACAGCCGAGAAGTTTTAAAAGTACCTATCTCGAAACAGCCACAAAAAAGCTTTATGGTCTCTGAACAGTGCGAGCGTTAGATTGACAGGAGACAAATGGATGCTGGAATCAAAAACATCCAACAACACAACCAATGTATGAGTTTAAATACATTTTTAATATAAAGGCAGCAGATACGACGCGTGTAGCGTGTATTATCTCAATCAAAACTAGATAAAACAAAAGTCCGTTTTCCGTACGTTCACATTGTGGTCCTGCCAGTGAGAGCTCTGTTGCAACTTCTCCTTCTGTTACATTCATCGTGTATGAGAAAAAGGAATAAGAAAATTATGCCATTATAACAAGTACAGTAGACTCTCGTTTTACCGGGATGATGGTGAAATAAAATCCCGGTTAAACGAGTTTCACGTTTATTCAAAAAGCTTTTTGAAATCTCCGTGATATAGATAGGTTTCTATACAGATGTACTTCTATGTAACTAAATGAGCATAAATGTATAAGGAAGAGTTTTATAGTAATTTTCCCGGTAAAAAAAGACTTCCAAAAACACGAATATTTCATTTCCCTTTCTGATCTCTTCGACTAACTTTACTGCAAATAGTCCTTAAAAATATTAAACGTCTTCTTTTACATTCATGGAGAATCTAAAAAAATCATTTGGATCTGAGAAACCTCCCGGTTAAGCCCCTTTCTGATCAAGCTAAACCTGGTTATGCAAAACTCGGCTAAACCAACCCGGTTACACTGATCCAGGTTCTACTGAGCCAGGTTATACCGAACCCGGTTAAGTAGCTTTTCGGTTGATTAACTAAATTAAATAACCAATAACTAAATGAAACAATCATCAACTAAATTAATTAAGCATTAACTAAATTAATTACGCATTAACTAAATTAATTAATCATTAATTAACTAACCATTAATTTACTAAAACTTTATCCCGTGCTGAGGAATTCATTTACATATTATAATAATTTAGTAGTATGGATGATATGAAGTAATTAAAAATACATTAAGTAGTGTTTTTTTCTGAAATATATCACATGAAGTGGTTTTGGTTTTAGTCAGTATATTATCTATATCTGATCTCCATAATTTTAAACAGCATTTTATGTGAGATTTAAATAATATTATAATATTGTTGTGAGCTTTAAATGAGAGTGGGATTTTGCTGTAGAGTTTAGTACCATAATACAGGAAGCTTTTTTGTCCAAATGTTATACTTGTACTTGCTTGTTGGATATATTTATGACCCTGAGATCTAGTGTTTCTAATATACGTGTTAGTTGTTATTCCTTGTGTTTTGTATTTATGAATGTAAATGAGTATTGTTTTAGAATAGTTGTTAATCGAATTCAACTTTTTTAAAGAAGATTTATTCGGTGCTAGTTCTTACATACATCAAGGTAGAGTGAACTGCGAGCTTGGCTCCATTGGACAATTTCCAGTTAAATCCGGAAAAATCAATCGAGGGTATACTGTATTGTTTACAAGTATCAACTCTAGTTTGGCTCTCCAGATGGCAGATAAGACCCGTATTGTTGATTTGATCACGGATTGTCTGATCATTGAACGAATGCGATACTTCCTCGGCGATCGAGATTGGCAGTTATTGTATATGTATATAAATATATTATATTGCATGGTGTTTGGTGTATGTAAGTTCCTTCGTTACACGCATGGCAACATTTCTGGTGTTGTATTACTCACGTATGCCTCCGGAACATAATGAACTCCCCACATAAAACATTTACTTCTGAATATAATGGAAATCTTAAAGTGTTTAATTTCTAAGTAGCAAGAAGTAGCTAAAAACATACCATTACTGAGGCTGTTTGACTTATCAAGATCAATAAAGTTGTGAGAAATATAAACACGGCCATAATATTAATATGTTAGAACTTAGTTAGTTGTTATGAAACAGTGGTACAGAACAAAACATCAGTTTTGAGACGGTATTTAAGAGTCTAAATATTCTGCCGTGATAAATAAAAACATAGTGTGTTCCTTCAGAGTCTTAAGGAAGACAACGTGTTTTTAGTTACCGCAGCAACACTATACTACCTAATATAGAAAGTTTGGTGTGCTTGCTTTCAGAGTGACAGAAACTAAAGCCTGGAATGGACTGACACATGATTTAAGAATGATCACAGACTTGACAGAATTCAGAGCTAAACTCAAAACTTACCCTTTAGACAGTCATATCCATAAAGTCAGAAACGTTTCATCTTCACAGTCTGCGACATTTCAAATAACTAAATGTGGAAAAAATGTAACAACTAAGAATTTGTAAAGTTTTAAGGTATTTAAAAAAAAAAATCTCCAGCCCTAAAGAGTCCTAAGTTCTCCAGCCTTTTAAAATAAATATCAACTCTACTTTAGCCACTAATATTATAATAAATTTAATATCAATAGAAATGGAGGGTAAAATAGCAAATGTAAAATCAAAATTTCTACACAATAAAATTACGTTTCAAATAAAAGATATTAATGTTGGTAAGAACTTTATCGCTGCTCTGATATGATTTAAACATATCCGTTCTAATTTTAAAATTTTAATTGGACTAGAATAATTTAATGTGTTACTCGGGAACACAATTTTCAAATCACCAATCCACCGACAGCCGAAACTAGTACTATTTTTACATATTTAATAAAAAAAATTCTGTGTTTTTCGAATGCCACAAGTTGTTTTGTTGTGTGCCAGGTAGTGTTCAAATATTTCCATAATTAAAAACAATGAATAAAAAATACATTTTAGTACTATTCTACAATTTATTTTTAAATCCTTTATTATTTATTTCATTATTATATTTTCTAAAAAAATTGATTTTTATGTAAAATGAGAGTGATTGCGATTTTTTATATTTTTTCATAATTTTTTTTTCAAACATAATAGTCACGTGCAAGTGGTTATAAAATGTAGGCAAACATTCGTCTCACACATACTTTTCTGTTATTTAGGCTCACGATACGACCTAACTCTTGTATTCACTTGAACATGCTGTCTTACTGGGTGGCCTAAGATTTCTTCTTCCACCCACTTACGTGGCAAATATACTCCCGACATTCCGTTCTTCATCCATTCACTTGTCATATCCAAAGCGTCCTTTTTGTTATTTCATTCTATATACTTCCATCCACCATTATTATTGATTTTTACTATTTCTGATCTGATTTCTACTAGTTATATTGAGTTTATCATCACAAAGGTTTAAGGATATGCAATGCGAAGTAAAGACAAATCGTGAGTTTTTTGTTTGATCACTTACAAATATTATAGAGGCATAAATCAAATACTGCAAGTAGAACACATCTTTGCCTATGCCATAATTGAGTATTTTTTTTAAATCTTTTCATAAGCACAGAAAAAAATAAAGTATCAGGCCTAGAAAAAAATCTCCCACATACGATCTGTAAGACCACCATTCCGAATTGAAACGTTGCTTGAAATGGCTTTAGCCGTATTTCGTGACCGGATCTAAATAGCCAGGCACTTTCCCACCTTCATCTTCCCCATCCCCCTCCTCATACTACCACCAGTCTCTATAGGAATGCCTTAGTCTTACTGGCTCTAGACGATTGGGAACAGTTGGGAGACTTGTGCGGTATTCACATAAAATAAAATATAAAAGCTGCTTAAGGAGTGTGTAATTTCACCCGATTTCGAATATTACACGTCTAGGAAGCATCTTAACAGATTGTGGAAAGGTGTTAAGCTATTTGAGTGTAATATTCAACTTAAGTGTCGGTAATTCACCAGTAATAGTTTTATGGCGCAGAACTGCGGATCTAATTCGCGGAATGCATATCATAATGCACAAGATGTTGTTTGGTTTAAGGGTATTTCCTCACGCAGCTGCAGGGCCCAGTTCACATTATGGCAGATACAGATAACACATAAATCAACTGACTAACACTGTTTTATAGCTGACGGAAAACTGTTAACTGAAAGGTTAGTTTGGGTAAACTGCTATTCACCGATACAATAGCCAAGACCAATGGCATAGCGCACACATTAATGCAAAATCATGTGTTTTTGGTTTGAAAATTTGGTCGCCTAGAAATGTTTCAGATACTTTAATTAAATACTGCGAGTAGAATACATCTTGGCCTTTGAAATAATCGAGAATTTTTCAGATAAGTCTTTTTATAAGCCCAAAAAAAAATAATGTAAGGGCCTATGAAAACTTCTTTTAAGTTCAAAATCTCCTACTTAGGAACCCATTTTCGGTTACGATTTTATTGTAAAATGTAATGTGGCAAATTAAGTTATTTATAAAATGATCGAAAAAAAAAATATTTATGCATGAGCATCCACAAAATAAAATAAAAGGCACTTTTTGGCCAGGTTTTTTTCTTGCATAAATCAAAACAGGCGGATGGTGTTAAGCGGGAATTTAAACCTTATCGCCATCTACGTAAGGGTTGTTATTGATAGCGGCTTAATTTAAAATATTACACGACGTAGTGCATCGCCTTAAGTAGAAAACTTAATTTATAAGAATACTCCTGGTTAATTATAAAATGTGAAGCAACAAAATATTCTAGGTGAAATAAGTAATGTAAATTTCCCACAAAACATATATTTACATAGTGAGTAATCTTGAAAAATGATTTACAAAACATGTAATTGTTTTTACTTAAAACTGCACTTAAGAGGAAACTACAAGCCAAAAATTTGTATATTTTTGGTATACCTTATACTGTAGGTAATAAGCATTAAAATCGCTTGACAAACGGAGTCTAGAAACGTTCGATTTCAAGCACAAAACTGGTTTTTATTTATTTTGTAAATAATTTTATAAGAAAGCAAAAAAGTTAATCAAGTGAAACTGTCACAGATAATCTTAGCTATAAATCTGTATTTTTTAAAAATTGTTTCCTTTAATCGTTCATACGAAAAAAAATTCTTTAGTAGTTTACATTAATATTTTTTTATTGAGTAATTTATTATTTTATTTCTATTCTACTCAAGCGAAACGATAGGAAAACCTTCAATTTATCTAAAGAATATTTTTTGGTATTCATAATGTACACCAATTCGTAATAAAGATTAATCAAAATAGTGATTTAGCATTAAGCTTCGTCTTAACACATGTGTGCGCGCGTTAGGCCATCGACATTCAATTTGAGGAAATTAATATAGACAATTTCTAAGCTAAAATGCTGCAAAAAGAGTTTCAAACATTCGTCATTTATTAGAATATTTGAAAAAATGGACCCGAATCGATTTTAAATGATTTGTTATTTTAAGAGTTTTCATCGATTTAAATGTGTCAGTTAACCGACTGTTTCTTTCCTCGATATGAATCGGTTATTCCCAGTTAAAAAACCTGTGCGATTCAAATAAAAAAATAAAACATTTCAAAGATCGCCCAAGCCGTCTTTTTCCTTGCAGCTCGCAAGTCGAAGAGTCAAAACATGAATTTCTTCAGACGTTCATGTATTTTCTTTACAACCGACAAAAGACAAGGAGACAAGTCTGATCATAGAGCACGGAACTCGCTACGTGATTTTTGTAATACCTTCCAGCTTTACGACGTTACTGCACGTAAGTCGAAACGTAGTTCGAGTCAAATACACTTCGTGCTTTTCTGAACAGCATTGTTCGAGTTCCAACGCGATGCCCGATGAGATTTCATAGTCAGGTAGAGTGTATTGATATGTACTGTTGTTTTTTTGTATTTATATTTGCGAATACGCGTATCTCCCTATGATTACAGTTATCAGGGCCTCAGCCCGCTGGCTGTGTTTATCGTCTTACATCTTTATCTCATCCCAGCCTCGCATCGTGGTCCATGGCGAGAGTCTTGCAGCGTCCCTTCTCTCACGATCACGATAAATGGCTCGGGAGGTGTTTAATAATTTACTATTGAATACAATGGTGTATTCACGGTGTGAAAAGATGCGGGGCCATGGTAAAGTGGGTAATAGACGATTTGTGCTGCTTTGAAATATACAACATCATTTTTACAGGTTTGTTACAATATTACTGTAAAACAATTTGAATAAAATACAAATGTTATTAATTTATTTTTGTGGTGATGGCTCGTTTTATAATACAGCGAAGATCACCAAGTAAATTTATTGCTCGAAGTTAGTAATACATAATTAATCTGGTAGGTAGATTATAAACTGTTATTATTCGTACAGCTATACATATAAGCGGGAGGTAATGTGGCAAAGACGGGGATCACAGAAGACATACGCTTTTATTGCATATTCACCATCATGCTGTTTTATTCAAACTTGGTTGTCTTTTTTATACATTTAGTTCCCTTACAATTTTGTTGCAGAATAGGTTTAGCCTTAGTGAAATACCACCGTCGAGAATTGAGATGTTGCTTTCATACAGTGACTAGTACCTAATCAGGTCTTAATAATCGACATGTCCCATGTCACTTTTCATTTTACAATATTCACCAAACATTAATAATTGTGGATGTCATCTTCGTGGTGGACTTAAAAAGCAATCATATTACAGAATATTTCCGGGAATTCTCATTTAGTTTCCAATCCCCAAAACTAATTTCCATAAAATTTTAATTATGAATAAAATTGCATCCACGATGTTCGTAATGGGAATGTTGATATTCGGAAATATCCAATTTCAGAAAATTTAAAAACCAAAACAATTCCAATTTAAGGGGAATCGAACCGCATGCAAATGAGGGAAGCAAGCACTCAAGCAACAGAAACGAGAAACAACAATCATACGAACATAACGAATTTGCATTCACACAATACACAAACCCTCCGATATTGGCCATTACGCGTTCCCAGCGCGGGAAAGTAATAAAATCATCACGAATGAGATTAGATAACGCAGTGTTGGAATCAAAAGCGCGGGAGAGGGTTAAATTTTCCGATTTCGCGCCATTTACCTCAGCGGCAAATGGGCGCGAAGTTGAGCCACATTTGCAAAAGGAGAAATTTAATTTTCGCTGATTCTTCATTGATTCTGACAGGATAGTAGCCTATCGATTCTGCAGAGCGATCATTACCTTAATTATTATTAATAATTCATCGTCCTTCACTATCATAGACACAATTGAACATTTAACTTCGATCAACGTTTGGTAATGATTAATTTAATAAAATTATGCCGGCCATAATGCTTTTTACAAGTGTGTACATTTAACTTAGCACTCTATTTCTCCACTTCAACCTTGAACATACATTAGATTCTTATGTTAACGCTGTGTATATGCAGCATGAATGAGTCATTGTAAAGAGCTTGGTGTCATTTTTCACTGGAAGTGCCCTATAGAAATAAGATAGTAATATTATTAATTCAAAATTACACAAAAAAGCGCCTAGCGCTCGTTTAAACGTCCATGCGACGATTCCCGCTTCATAAAAGACTAGAAAGCCTAAAATTGAACTCCCCTCGGGACGAGGCTATAAAGCGCCACTAACATAATGGAGGGAAGTTCCTCCAATAATTGGTTTTATGGCGGACCGGCGTTCGAGTAAACATGGCCATTATGGCCTGTTCCTGCAGCACCCATTACTTTATGAAGAAGTCTATCTCCCATCTGAACAAAGTCACGAGTCCATCTCCACTCCAACACTCAAGGTCCTTGGAGAAGTCCAAGTCTTCGTGCCTGTTGGTTTCGTGGTTCGGAACGTCGTGGATCGGGCCTGTTCGTCGTTAGTCATTAATCTGCAGGATTCTGTGTTGATTCAGCGGTTTCTTTCAAAAACGTATATCATTAGTCTTTTCGAAATCTCAGCCATGCCAATAATTCATTGTTGTTTTTTGCAGATTTAACAGCTTGAGGATTTAATGGTAATGTGTTGCGGTCTTCAACTCTATGGTTCTAGATGCTGTTATGTCGTGGTTGCGTTTACGAACGCGATTTACACTTATAATCCGTTATTTTTAATTCAGTGTTATAAAAAAAAGAGACCGAATATATTATAATAAATTCATGACATAGAAAAAAAGAGTAGGCATCCACAATGAACACAAATACAGAAGAAGAATTATATAGATCAAAACGAAGAAAAATACAGCAGTAACAATAATTTTTTATTATTTTTGAGATCAAACAGTATTAAAAAAACATTTATTAGCTAAAGGGAATTTGTTCATCAAACCATCCTAACCTAACCAGAATTACTTTAAATAATACCTACATCTAAATGTTGTTTAACTTTGTAATTCTGTCACAAACCAACGTTATTGTATTGATTTTGAAATCAAATTCGATCTACAAGTTTGGAAAGAAAAAAAGATTCCTACTTAAACCCTTTCTACGGGTTTCCCCGCCAGTCAAATACATTTACATACTACCAACATCGAAATATCAAACAGCAACTCCCTAATGTGGGACTTCAACGCAACGCAATGAAAACTAATCACTTTTGAAAGCACAAAGTTTACGGGACGTAAAAACAATTCGGGGCAAAACTAAACAATTGAATTAAAACAGGACCGCCCTCAGGCTCTAGACAATTCGCGGGCGGCAAAAATGTATCCGATAAAAGTTACATGGTCTCTAGAATAATTAGTAGGAGACATGTGTAAAGAAAAAAAAAGATTTACTAACTAACTAACCATCTCGCCGTTTTCAGGCAGGGGTAGGCAGAGAGGACGGACCGACTAACAACTCGGTCTTGGCACACACTCATTCACATTCATACATCGTCTCATACATATTCTTCTATTATTCTGACTCTTGACATGTTCCGACTCGAATTCACTTGATCGTGCCATGTCTTCCTCGCGCGTCCCCGACTTCTGCTACCATTCGCATTTGCATCATTTATTTTATTTTTATTTATTTATGTCTATTCTTGAATACACATTTTATAGATGATTACAGTGGTTTATATTGTAGTACAGAAAAAAAAAATAGATTGTTACAGGTAAAACTGTGTGTGGGTGATATTGTATGTTACGTGAACACCTCGCTAGGAGAACCTGTGCTGAGGGAGATCATATATCCTCCTTACACTCGTTTCTTCGCTCATTCGCTCTACATGCCCAAACCACCTAAGCGTCCCTTTCTTAATCTTACTCATTACGCTTACAACAGCCTTGCACTCTTTGCGGATCTCCACATTCCTCACACGATCATACATGGTTTTACCACACATACGCCTCAGGGATCTCATTTCTACAGCATTCAATCTACTTTCATCTTTTCTTTGCCAGTTCCATGCCTCACTTCCATACATCAGGGTAGGTACCAGCACTCCATTGTGGACAGCTAACTTCGCTTCTTGGGACAATTTTTTTTTAGCGCCAAATGCGTTCAGTCCTCCATTAATGGAGTTACCTGCCGATTACGATATATATAATAACGGGAAAGTAACAAAGCAACCTCAAAATGCGTTTGGGTTTTCCAATAAGAGGTGTTATTTTGAATAGCCCGCTATTTCGGTAGATGTTACTTTTGAAGCTGTCATCTTTTGACATTTGACAAGTAGAAACTACGCCATTAATAAAAATTGAACGATACACGCTTCAACAACGCATTGAAATTATTAAAATTCACTTGAGTGAATCAAATGCAAATCATCTTGAGTGATGAGGCCCATTTCCACCTCGGTGGCTTCGTCAACAAGCAAAATTTTCGCATTTGGGGCTCGGAAAACCCAAGAGACTAACTAACTAACTAACTAACCATCACGCCGTTTCCCCGCAGGGGTAGGCAGAGAGGACGGACCGCCAAACAACTCGGTCTTGGCACACACTCCTTGCCTCATTCACATTCATACATCGTCTCATACATACTCTTCTATTGTTCTGACTCTTGACATGGCCCGACTCAAGTATCTGATTCACTTGGTCGTGCCATGTCTTCCTCGGGCGTCCCCGACTTCTGCTACCATTCACATTTGCATCGTATATTCTCCTTACACTCCTTTCTTCGCTCATTCGCTCTACATGCCCAAACCATCTAAGCGTCCCTTTCTTGATCTTACTCATTACGCTTACATCAGCCTTGCACTCTTTGCGGATATCCACATTCCTCACACGATCATACATGGTTTTACTACACATACGCCTCAGGGATCTCATTTCAACAGCATTCAATCTACTTTCATCCTTTCTTTGCCAGTTCCATGCCTCACTTCCATACATCAGGGTAGGTACCCAAGAGTTATTGTCGAAAAGCCTCTCTATCCTCAACGTGTGACTGTTTGGTGCGGTTTATGGTCCGGCGGAGTCATTGGACCTTACTTTTTCGAAAATGAGGCTGGAGCAACAGTTACGGTGAATGGATTGCGTTATCGAGAGATGATTAATGATTTTTTATGGCCGGAATTGGATGGTATTGATCTGGATAACGTTTACTTTCAACAATACGGCGCTACGTGCCACACAAGCAACGAAACCATTGATCTTTTACGATTGAATATCAAAATAACACCTCTTATTGGAAAACCCTGTATAAATCAACATTTGTACGATTATGTAATTATCAGCTTTACTAACCCACTTAATTCGAAAAGGAGTTTGTGCGGAGTGAAAAAAAAGGCGTCGTGTCTGTTTTGGAAGGTTAAATGATTAAAAGTTCAATACACCGCGATGGAAATGTTGTTGCGAGCTAAACATAGCTGCGTTAACCTAAAAACTAAAGCGAAAAAGCTACGTAAATTTCACGAGACCGAGAAATGACATTACCGATTGAAAGATTTCGCGGGTCGAGATAACAGACATTTCTTGAGAGTTTTATTTTTTCATAATTAGTTATAGACATATTAAGACATATTCTGAAATTCAACTTAAATATCAAGTTTATCTAAAACTTACGTTCTAAAGATATTGTCCACACTTTCCAAGATGCGCCTTTAACATTTCTGATATTGGGTAATAATATAACAATAATTTTGATAATGAGTGCCCGCAACCGAAACATCTGCGGCCCGGATGCTTCGCCCGCATTGCGCGTCCTCTAGGTACGGGCCTGGATTTCCAACATCAAAACAAAAATTGAAGACTGCAAAAAGTGTATAGCGTCGTAAAACATCGCAGTTAAATGTTTTATAGCCGCATCATAATAAAATTGAAAGTTGAAGGCACCTGGAGCTGGTTTTATTTGAGAAAAAGTTGACACATAAAATTGAATATTGTTTTAAAAAATAGGTCGGTAATGCAATAATATTTTATGCCACTTTTGACTTCAGGCAACACTGCCATAAATATCTCACGGACGTGACGATAAAAATATGGTCCATTGTTAAGAAGGCAATATAAATAAAAACAATATAAAATGGTGAAGCAATTTCTTACCGGTCCCATTCCACTCAATTCGGTAACAGAAATTTCGGGAACAATTCAACTGGGTAGGTACTTACCTGAAACAAAAAAAAAACAAAAATTAGCAATGAGGGAACATATGAAATTATCTATTTAACCAAAAGGTTCAATAAATTTTCCAAAACTAATTAACAAACATTTACCATACATTAATGGTTGTGTTAATCTTGAAACACGTTTATTAATAAGGCCCATGGTACTTAATGCTCGTTCGTAATGTTAATTATCAAGTACCTACTTAAAAGAATATGAATTTTCACAAGTAATTTATTCCTGAATAAACTCTCATGCAACAACTCTGTACGCTCTACCAAGGAATATCTTAAATATAATACATAAATTACTTGCCTCGAAACAGACTTTGTCTAATGAGACAGATAATAAATCTATGTAAACAAATATTACGATAAATTAAAGGCATTGAAAAATGAAATTGAATTGATTTTAATGTAAAAATTATTTAAAGGCCCTTTTAGATGTTCTTTAGTTTATTTGAATTTTCCAACGTACTAAAAAAACTAGTCTTCAATGCAATTTTATACATACTATTGAACTAAATTGCATATTATAACTAACTGCCCAACACCCTCAGGGGTAGCTGGAGAGGAGAGAACGCTCCGATGTCCCCTCATTCAAGTATTTCATGCAATGGGGTTATTTTTACCGTTGAAAATGAACATTATTCTGATTATTATTATCGTACTAAAAATATCTAATTTTCATTAATAATTATTGATTTAAAACACGATCTAAAACCGCACATTCCGAAAGGTTCAAACTAGCTAGAAGTCATTATGACGTAGAAAACGCCAATGTCTGGTAAGGCGGCTGTCACCAACCCCGATCGGATATTAATTCTATAATAAAAAAGAACATGTCTTTTTGGCGGAAAATCGAAAAGTACACATTTTAAATGGTTATAAAAAATTATTCGTCTGCATAAATAAAAATTAAAAAAACAGTGACAATACCCTATTATTAGTGTCCGACTTTGCCTACGCGAAGTTGCATGTTAAATACATAATGACAATTTAATTTATTGATGATTTAATCTTTTCCTATATCAATATATTTACAATATTCGTATCCATGTAGGTACGTATGTAATTTATTAAAAATGAGTTTAAAAATATATGTTGTGTAACATCTCTAATCATTACAAAGCGACATTAAGTTTTAGTCTCATTTAAAAACAAACGGCACAATAAAACGATCCAACTATCGTGACAGGAAAGCAATATCACTGTAACGGCCAACAATTAAATTTTACATCGTAACCATTAAACCCTTTGTAATAGAATCTTCGTAGAACCAATATAATAGATAGAACAGTTTGTAGGAAGTGAGGGTTATAACGTACAGAAGTATATATTTCCTTTGATGATATAAATTCCACAACAAAAAAATGAAACGAAAGAAAGACAATTTTGTATTTTCATTTTAAGGGTGAATTAATGGCGGAGAGAATTAAATGTGCGTAGTTAATTCAAATTAATATTTCTACAGCAATTTCAATTAATAATTTATTCAATTCTAAATACTGTCTTAAAGAAATACCTAGGTGCAAGTAATATTATTGTATTTTATTTGATACTACACGGAGAAAAATGAGCTCTTCAAATTATTCGTAATCAGGTTAAAAACTGGATTGCAGGCCCTTAACGAATGAATTGATAGGTTTCCTGAACTTTTAGTAAAATACTGATAAGCTTTTAGGATAATGTATTATCACGATCGCGGTACACGTCTTCATAAAAATCCTAATATTTTCGTATTTCATCACGTATTATCGAGGCAAATGCAGATGCATGAACACGTGTTCCGATATATTAGGATTTTACTAAAAAAAAATCAGGAAACGGCCTGCAATCCCCATTATAAAAAGATCACCAATAATTTGAAGAGATTCTTAATAAATTAGCAAAACTCATTACTCAGTGAATTTTTTTCGAACGAAATACTGTTGATTTGAATGTGGGGATTTGAACCCCCTACCCCCACCCTTACATACGCCTCTTGTACCTATATTTAAGTGTGTAATATTTATAAACATTATTATTGAAAGTAGGTACCCAAGGAACGAATACCGGGACTGCTATAATAATATATTTGTAAAAGTAAAGAGAACCGAAGCTCTATTCGCGAGGGATTCAAATGTTCACCGTCAAGACTTCTTGGCGTGGGAGGTTGTCTGTTGACATTGATGTTTTGGGTTTTAAAAAATAGGTATACAGTGAGATAAACATATCCGATTATTATTTTCAAAAAATGTTGTCGCTTTTTGTATACTATAATATATATAACGATAATTTTTTTTTTTGTTTTAGGCTGAAAGTTAGACGAACTGTCAAATTAAATTTAATTAAATTCAATCCTTTTACGTTTATATTAATTCAAAACTTGGATTCTGTTGGTTATGTAGCGATGTAAATTATTAAATTGTTAGGTTCCGAAAATAGCCTACTCACCATCAGAATCTTAGAGAGGAATGAGCTATTTATAAACATATGCAACACATTTATATAGTGAAAGAGAGTGGACGGCCAGGGACGGTCTAAATCAACATGAACGGAACTGAATAGAAATAAATATAATTGTTAAAAGATTTGTTTACCCCATATAAGGAATAATATTAATGTATATATTTTTAACAAGCCATGACGGCGTTTCCCCGCAGGGGTAGGCAGAGAGGACGGACCGCCCAAGAATTCGGTCTTGGCACACACTCCCTGCCTCATTCACATTCATACATCGTCTCATACATTCTGTTCTATTATTCTGACTCTTGAAATGGCCCGACACAAGTATCTGATTCAGTTGGTCGTGCCATGTCTTCCTCGGGGGTCCCCGACTTCTGCTGAATAATAAATATTATATTGAATTAATAAATTGTGAAAAAACACATATTTATCAAATAAAAACGTCGGGATTTGAACCCACGCCCTTTGGATTGCTAGTAGAGAGACCGCGGAGGCTGTCAATAATTACATCTTAAAACATCTAGTACCACCGCACAGTGGGCTGAAAATCGCCTTTCATAGACATAGAGACTTGAATTTTCAAGGGTATTTTTTTTGGCTAGAAATGGATTCTGCTGATCATATTACTATGCTATAAAATGTCGTACGAAGCAATTGCGTGTACAAATGAAGGAGTTATAATTTTTTTAAGAAAAATTTGTATGGCGCTGACATTAAAAATGAGGCTATCTCTGGAATCATAAGGTTGGCCGTTCTATCCTTACACACAGATAATACTACTATTTATTTGTATTTTTTTGACATACTTCATATTGTGGCGCAAGGTGCGATGTTTTTTTTTAAAATCCTCAAAGTTGAAAAAACCCTTTTTAATGTTGATGATTCATTTTAATGCTTAAACGCTTTTAGGCTTGCAGTGTAAATAAAATATTGTAAACTAGACAAAGCATACTCATATGTAAAGCATTTAAGCATTAAAATGAATCTTCAACATAAAAAAGTTTTTTTTTCAACTTTGAGGATTTAAAAAAAAAAAAACACAAGTTTCGCCACAATACGAAGTATGTCAAAAAATACAAATAAATAGTAGTATATTTGTGTGTAAGGAAATAATGGTCAACCTTGTGATTCCAGAGATAACCTCATTTTTAATGTCAGTTCCATACAAATTTTTCTTAAAAAAATTATGACTCCTTCATTTGTACACGCAATTGCTTCATACAAAATTTTATAGCATATTAATAATCAGCAGAATCCATTTCTAGCCAAAAAAAATACACTTGAAAATTCAAGTCTCTATGTCTATGAAAGGCGATTTTCAGCCCACTGTGCACAGTGTTTTGGCTTGCAGTGTAAATAAAATATTGTAAACTAGACAAAGCATACTCATATGTAAAGCATTTAAGCATTAAAATGAATCATCAACAAAAAAAAGATTTTTTTTTCACTTTAGGATTATTAAAAAAAAAATCGCACCTTGCGCCACAATATGAAGTATGTCAAAAAAATACAAATAAATAATAGTATTATCTGTGTGTAAGGATAGAACGGCCAACCTTGTGATTCCAGAGATAGCCTCATTTTTAATGTCAGCGCCATACAAATTTTTCTTAAAAAAATTATAACTCCTTCATTTGTACACGCAATTGCTTCGTATGACATTTTATAGCATAGTAATGATCAGCAGAATCCATTTCTAGCCAAAAAAAATACCCTTGAAAATTCAAGTCTCTATGTCTATGAAAGGCGATTTTCAGCCCACTGTGCACCGGGGCAAAAATATCTCTGCATAATTGATAGACTGATACATACAGCCAGAGATGTGCAAAATGGGTCCCCAAAACCATTTGAAATGCAAAATGGAAATGGGTCAAAACTTTTCCATTTGAAAATGCAAAATGCAAAATGGGTTTTAGAAAAGCATTTCAAATGCAAAATGCAAAATACCTATTTTCAAAATGCATTGAAAATGCAAAATGGTTTCTCAGGTCAAACAATTAAAATAATTATAGAATTTTTAAACAATTTTCACATTTAATGGACATCAATGTAGAACAATATATTACATGATGGTAAATCCAAAAACACCACGACTACAGATTATGAAACCACAACAAATTTGCGCGGGAAATGTTGCCAACGTAAAAACATAGAAACTGCTATCTAACATTTAATACTAAAGCGTCATGGCCCCATGTTCAGTATTTGAAATTTTTTGTAATGGTATCACTCAATTGCCAGGGCTCCTACCAGGGAGCAACTAGACAAATGTAAATTATCTCTCATAGCGAGGTTGAGGACCGACTGATATTTGGGGCTTATAAAAAAAAGATGAGTGGAGATAGTAGGAAGAATGTTCCAAAAAAGCATTTAAAATGGAAAATGCATTGAGAAAAGCATTTAAAATGCAAAATGGTTTTTAGAAAAGCATTTAAAATGCAAAATGGAAAATACCCATTTTGCATTTTGCATTTCCATTTGAAATGGATTTATTTGAAATAAAGCACATCTCTGCATACAGCTAGATTACATATAAACTAGGAAGGCGTGAATTGCAACGCGGTTCTACAATGAATGAAGCTTGAATTAAGAGCAATTATTATAAATCGTCATATCTTTCGCTAGGGTGACCTTATCGAGATGGGGTTGATAGATTACAAATCGCCACCATTAGCATTTCGCAATATTCTGCCGATGAGGCACATTGCAAACACGAAAATATCTTTCACTCCCTCTACGACAAAGTTCATAATAATATAACGCCCATGACACCCGAATTTCTCCAATTTTCAGGAAAATGCTAGAACTTTTGATACACTGTTTGTTATTTTAAAGCAGCTATCCTGAGCAGTGAGCATTGAGCACGTCGAACGGAAGATGTGGCGGTTGATTAAGTGGAAGCGTTTGTCCGGATTCTGTCTGCAAAGTGTCTCCAGCGAGACAAGGGAGGGATCCTGCGAAAAATAACCAAACCCTCTCCTGACAATTGAACGGGATACTAGTCAATAGACATGGAGACAGTTCACTATCTTTCTATGGTGAATGTGAATATGGTGGAAAGTCTTCTTGACTCTCTAAATTAGAAAACAAAATAAAAAAGGTACGTGTGGCATAAAAAACAATGTTTATAATCTAAGATCGGTCATTGTGAGTTCAATTCCTCGGCAGGTTAATAATAATGATTGGATAATTTGAATACCGTCGTTTTTTTAAGTATTTATTTGTCCTACGACACAAGTTAAAATAAAAAGTTATTTTTTGTGTGTAAAATGGACTTTGGAGAACTTATCAGGAAGGGCTTAAAGAAAATTGTCGAAAACATTTTCATCTGCAAAATGGACTTTGGAGAACTTATCAGGAAGGGCTTAAAAAAAATGTCAAAAACATTTTCATCTGCAAAATGGACATTGGAGAACTTATAAGGAAGGGCTTAAAAAAAATTGTCAAAAACATTTTCATATGCGAGAATGTTTGTCTTTCTTTAAAAAAAAATATCGGTGTAATATCCCTGATATTATTGTAAGAGTTCAACCACAGATGGCACTGTATAAATTACCTGTAGATGTCGTTTAGCTGTCGAGCATTGTAGAGACTGAGTGTATTATTAACAAGGTGGGAACCCCAAGATCGGGGTCCGCATTATTCCAATCGCATGCTAAGATATTAAGAGTCTTATGTCAATCTATCATCATCTATGGGTAACCCAATACACTAATGTAGTGCCATAGTGATTTGTTTTTGGGATATTCTGCCGTGTTGCGCTACCTCCTTCTTTAGCCAACGTTTCGGACAGCGTTGCAGTGTCCATCATCAGGGCAGATGTGTAATCACTACTACGATTGAGAAGGAGGTAGCGCAACACGGCATAATACCCCAAAAACAAATCACTATAATACTTTTTGCTGGAAAATCTCAAATCAAACCTAATAAAGTACCATTTAAAAAAAATAAGTATATTTTATTTGGTTATAAAATTTAACATTTTATATCTAGTGTCCATCTATTGTAAAACTACTATAAATATATTCTATTACCTACGTACTAATATTTAGACTTCACAACATTGAGAAATAACCCACGAAAAACTACAAGACTTTTTGCTTCCTTAACATTTAAAGGAGTTCACTGAAAATTTTGAAACCTTTATAATAAATATTATTTTGTGTTACCGATAAATTTGTCTCTATGGGTGAGCTCTTACACTAATATCAAGGATATTACAATCCCTATATTTTCAAGTTGCGTTGTATGGTTGAAAAGCCACCGGTCATCGATTTTTACATTTCCACTTCTAAAAAGGGTTTTAAAAGCCTGCAGTTGTCAGGTAACTAACGTCTTCATCGAATTAAGCGAGACCCATCAAGATCGAGTCAGAACTAATTAGACTCGAGCGTGACCAGCCTCAGGCCGGGGTGATGGAGTTGCCAGGAATATGCTAATTCGGCGGTGTGGCAACACTGAACACATTAGCGAGAGATCTTCAACTGGTTTCCATTCTTGTGCCAAGTACACTCCTTAATTCTCAACTTAAATCACTGGACCTACCTGGTAACACAATCACGGGGCTCTTATTTCCCAGCTAATAGGAAGAACGTATTACTGAGCAAGCTTTCTCAGTTTGGGAAGCGAGATGATTTGCATATTATTATTTTAAGTGACGATGTGATGTGTACATTAACATTTATGATGATAAACAAAGTTGAGAAAGCTCATTTGTAAATTTAATTTTACGGGGTTTGTTCTGCGACACTAAAAGACGCAAAATGAAACCTGAATACATTACGTCAACACCTACACATTTAAATTTATTAACTCTTTTGTACGCCCATGGGGATTTACATTGGGTACAAGAAATTGTTACAATTTTTTACATAAAGGTAATAAACATTGGTGGCATTAATAATAATATTATCAGAAATAATATTTTGACAAGAAAACTATATTCACAACAAATACAGACAATGTCATAAAAAAATAATAAATACCAACCGTACAATAACAGGTGTACAACGACGACAAAAACAAGATAAAATAAAGTTTGGGTTAAGAGAGACCAAGAGATTCGGTAAATTTAGTAAACGTGTCCGAAAGCTTTGCACTACAGTGGATGTTATGTAATCGATACATTCGCACAAGAGGTTGGGAGAAGGTTAATGTAATTTGGACGGCAAGTTGGAGTTTCTTAGTAGAAGGTGATTGATATTATGTTGATTGTGGCCAAGAGGAAAGATTCTGCATGGTTATTTATAATTTTTAAGAGAAATTTGTTATGTCATTTTTTGTCACGTCTCATTTTCTGATTCTAATTTGAAATATTCTAGTCCTTACAATCAGTAAGCAGCGTGAACAATCTGGATCCCGATGCCCGATCTAGTTTCTTTCGAACTGATTCTATTCTTATTCAGTAAATCTCATATATTGGACTTCAAACTACAGAACCGAACTCAATAATGCTGCGAATTATTGATGTTATTAAGGAATTAAAATAGAAAATAAAACATTTTTTAACTTATTTCCACTTGTTTATTTTACCAGTACCGGTTTCGTCCTATTATGGACATCTTCAGGCTGGCAATTGAAATTCTTTTGTTACAGAATTTATACAAAATTAGGTACACAATGTCAAGGTAGGTACATTTTTTTTTGGGTTATTAAATTACAATGGTTCTTTAAAGTTAATATGTCATAAATAAGAAATAATAATATAACAATGGTCACTATAGCAGAATAATCGATAATTTAGTAAATAAAATAATGAATTTTCCTGCATACATTATTAAGGAATATTCTAAGGAAAGTTTGCACTTTCTTGACATAAAATGATAAAAATGATTTTAAAAGTTTTTTTTTATAAAGCCTGCCAAAAGGAACTAGAAACTAATGAAATCATCCTATGTCGAAATATACCTTTTTTAACTTATATAATTATAATAATACATAAATATAAAACAAAGCTGGTTATGGGTAGCCACAAAGGCCCTGCCTGTGTGTGTGTGTGTGTGTGTGATATCATCAAATTAGTATATAGGATCAAATGATCTAAAGTTCAACGCAACAAACCCAACTTTCCTATTGACAGTTGATTTTGGCAGAAAAATCTCAGATTTTTTCTCCTCTACATTGAATTTACTTAAAGCGCACGTTTATTTCATAAAACCTCGTTGACAAGTACAATATGCAAGTACTTAAAAGGTTTTCGCGTTGTTACGAAGATATTTTCAAACTTATAAAGGGCCTTTTAGGTGACATTTCTCAAAACAAGTGCTATGAAGATTATTCAAGTACCTATGTTCATCATATGACTTTGTATAATATTTCAAAAAACCCCAATATACGAGTATATGAGCGATGAAGAAAAGGGAGGAAACATTAAATCTTCAGTGAATTGCTCGCTGTGTGCTTACATTCTATAAAGCGTGTGCAAGTGAAACTAATTAGCTCTCGACGTCTGATTTAATCCTCTCGTTCGTCTTTCCTCGCTGTAACACTGCACCGAGCTGGATACTGGATACATCGGGTACCACATGCCATCTTGGAGAGCTAATCCCAGGTAGGAAGTAGGAAAGAGGAGAGAAGTTAAGAGATTGAAACACACAGGTAATATATATAAGCCACGATTCAAAAGGGTGGCCAGTAAATCAGTAGCTCTACAGCACGTGCAATCTTGATTTAAATTGAATGATTAAATTTGTTGAATGGGGCAAATAGATATAGTTCAACATTTGGTAAGGGATCAGAAATTAATTGAATTTAACGATTGAAAATGAGTAATTCATTTAGGTTCACATGTTGTCCAGGGTGAATGAAGGCTGAGCCTTTCACAGTCTGCGACATTATAATTTAGTATTTAGTGGATGGGACACCGGTGTCTTCCATACTAAAATCGATGTATTTTTTTAAGTTTTTAATATTTAAGTCCTCCATACTTGCAATAAAGGCCACAAGCTTGATAGATTAGAATCTTTAGAAATTACTCGCTTAATTAAGAAAATAGACCCTAACTTTGTAATGAATAAACAATTAGAATCATTTGCCAAGTCTCCGCTCTTGTATCCATTGTAATTTTCATAATAATTTCGACATTAAAATATGTAGTTAGGTTAAACCATCCCTACTTCAATGTAAACATGTACCCCTTCAATAAGTAACTTTGTAATTAATAAGCTATTAGTATCAGTTGCTAAGTCCCTACTTTCTTAATTCTTATAATAATTTCTCAAATGTAAACATGTATCATTTCAAAAAGCAAATACAATCCCATCATAAATAATGATTTGACAATAAAATTATGTCATTAATAATGCATATTACCTGTGAGGTTTTTTCCCTAATAAATATTGAAATGAGCTACAAACCCAAGGTAATTAGCTTACTGGAATTACCAAATATTTAGAAATTTCACAATTTTAAACGACTTAGTAACAAATAAAATTGATTAAAATCCCTATAAACTACCCCTCCCCCTCCCCCATATGTTGTGTATATAAACCGTAGACTAAGAATTTTGTGTACCAGTCTGAAGATGGCTTTGACGAGCTGAAACCGGTTACGGTCAAAATAAAATTAAGTGGAATAAAGTTTTTTATTTGTTTTATTATAATATATTTTTTTAAGTGATTTAAATCCTTATGTTCAAAGGAACTGTATGAAGAATAAGTTCAGAATCACTTGCGCTAAATATTGCCACATATTTTAGTATGGATTTGATTGTGCAGCTTCTCTGACGATTTTCAGCGTGTCATTTTTTTCTCAAGGTCACGAACGACATCACAGTCAACAAGTTTAACGCAGACTAAGTAGAAATTTGGAGCTTTTTAACCCTTCAAGCTTTAACATATTGATGGTTATATTTCTTAAAGATGCTGTCAGAAGGTCGAAGATCTTCGTATTTCAGCTTACCAATAAAATCAAAATAAATGGGATTTTTATGAACATATAAAAACTGCTTTTAAAAGGAGATAAAATACGCTTACAAATTTTATTATTAGAAATAAACATATAATTTTTGAAATATTAATATTTCGATATCAAACAATAGAAGGTTTTAAAACATTTTTTTTACCTGAACATCGACGGAAAAATTCTGATAACGAAATATTATTAACATTACTGCCACCTACCTGACTTTTTTAGTCGATTCATTTAAAAGTAATTAGTAAAAAATTCACAAACTTTCATAATTTTTTTTCAAATACAGGTGTATATTTTAATTATTTCGTGGTTAACTTCTATATTTGAAGTGTTTTCTCTTTCTAGCACCTTTTACTTCATATTTCTTACTATGACGGTAAGGGAGACAAAGATTTCTAGGAGACCATACGAGCTGTTCGTTAAAAGCGAACAAACTGACTCTACGGGTAAAAGTTGTTTGTTCCCAAAACCGAACAAATTAGCCTGAGGAGTTAATATCATTTTATGAAGAAAAAAAAAGAAAAATAGTAAACATGAACCGAAAAAAATTAAAATAGATGTTAACTCTACTTTTGCCACAAATCCTCCAATATCAAAAGTGAAGACTGTAATGTAAATCATATAACGTACAATGTTATTTAATATAAATATGTCCCTTGCTTACTAAATCGTATCCCTTCCATGCCAGTTAAGTATGTTTTTCTGTATCTGTTTATGAATAATAAGTATGTTTTTCTGAATCTGTTAGTAAATAATAAAAATAGATAGAGACTAGGAATCCGTAATACGCTGTACAGCGCCCTTGAGATGATTTTTCGGCGCTATACAAGTTATCCAATTATTTTTATTAAACTTTCTAATAAAACTGTATTTATGTGAAGTGACCTGCCATGGTAGGCATGTTTTGTGTATCTGTTTGAACATAATTAGTAATAGCCTAGAAAGTTATATTAGTACATCGCACTTTAAGTGATTTTTCACAAAAAATGACGCTACACATTATCCAATTAGTATTACTATTATTATTATGAGTATCTACATCCAACCATTTAGAGAAAAAAGTCTCTTGCAAAGGAATTAGTTAATATTATAAAGACTCGATTATTTCTTTCGCTCTGCAAGTATCACGTCGTTATGAAATGAGCTGCGCTTTGATATTATGTTCTTCTCTCGAAAGCTCTTTTCAAGGAGCGATTAAAGTGGTACTATCTGTCCCCACCAGCTTGATGTCCGCTTCTACCCACTTCAATTCATTTCCTTTCCCTATCCCATCCGTTCCCCACCTCAAAGAATTTATTTCCGCTGTAATTCCGGGTTGGTTGGAATAAATTGGTACTAGGAAAGCAGAAATAATACTATTTATAAACATCCACTCATTCTCTCTTTTCCGATAAGAACATTCTTCAACATCTGGGGTGACTAAAACCCACAGGTTTCGAGGTGAATTATTGTGTTGTTATCGCATAAAAAGAAAACCCAACAAAATAGATTTGGGTAGGTACATGTACCATAAGCTGGATATCGAAAAACACATAAAATAACAATGACAAATATGTCGAACAAGGAAAAAAATAAACCAAAACATTTAATAACCTAAGAGTAAAACAACAGTACGCTTCATCGGAGCTTTAACAAAAGATTAAATGTGGATATAGTCGTTACCTAAACTGTGGAGGGGACCTAAAGGCGGAAGTTCAACTGGGAACTAAAAAACTTGTGCAATTTCTGGAGATGAAATCTTTCACAACATATGGCGCAGCATTTCAACTCTGTACTACTAGTGTACTTGGAAAGAAAGAGCCATAAAACGGAAACGAGTATGGTTCAATTTACGGAAAAGCTTCAGGTTTACTGTTCTTGAAATGTCCTAATTAATTTCTTCAGCTTCGTTTGTGTTACAAACATCTTTATTTATGTGGTTATTCTTTAATCTAAAATGTTTTTTAGTCTTGAGTTGTGTTTAGAAATTAATTTATCTGTTTTCTTTCATCGTTTCTCACGTTATCACTTGGTTGTACATCAAACAGGTTTATGTATACCTTTTGGATAAACATTTAGGAACTACGAATATACAGTAATAGGATCTGAAGATAAACGAATATACCACTAAATAACCTATCAGCCATGGGCAAATTACAGTAAATCAAATTGATAATATGGTAAGGTAAAAGTCACGTGGGATGGGATTAGTAGATTCAAGATAAAGCTTGTGGCCATTATTTGAATGTAAATTACAGTTAAAGGACTTGTTTATAGAGGCCATTTATTTATTATGGTGGTAAAATTCTGTTTTCTTCTTCGACTAATCATGTTTGGTTAGGAGTTAATTAAAAATGTTGTATTTTATGTTATGCCGCATAGAATTCTGACTGCCCGGGGCAGGGTGATCTTATTTGAAGGTATGTCGTGAGGTTAAAGGAGATATTTATTTATTTGTAAGAAACGAACATCTTTTACAAAATATACAATGATAAATATACAAGTGAACTGAAGTCAAGCCACAGAAGCTTCGTATGCTAAAGTTCATTGGAAATGAAGTTTTACTATCTTAAAATTAATTTCGGGTTATATGAAGGGGAGAGGAAGAGGAATATAGGAAGAGGATAGGAGATGCTCCCGATACATTCCAAACTCTCATATTGATAATCGATCGTACGCATTACTTCATATCGACATTTCTTTAAGTTATTACTATTATTACATTAAATAAAAGAGAAGAAGGAGAGTGCGAATATTGTGGAAGATCTGGTTATTGAGTTTTAGTAAATAAACATTGCTAAAATATCCCATATGGTGGTCAAGAATTTCAGAGATTTTGAAAATGCCAATATCATTTATTAAAGCGGTTACAGCTTTGCTATGTTTGTAGGTCGTATACAATACGTATTTCATTTATGATTGAATTTTTATATCGATATTTCGATGAATCTAACATTTGTTTGAAGTTTGAAGTACAAAGTTCACAACCTAATAAAAGCATTATATCTAATTGCCCCAGTTTACTAAACGGTTATTTCGAAATGCCAAAACTTGACTTGTATTTTAATAAACAAAAGCCATAGTGGCAAAAATTCGTAAGCCTCGTGGCCTTTTTTATATTATTTCTCCTTTGAACATAAGTTGAAAGAAAAGGGTGCTCTGGTTAAACACAACATATAAACGTGGTCGGAAAATTACAATAAAAACAATGTTACAATATTTTTTTACATTACTTTCGTAGAGATGTTAAAAAATATTATTTAAAAAGTAAATTCTGGTTTTAAAGTACTTTTCAGGAGACACAAATGAATGCAGGGGATGAAACATTGTTGCTTCTTATTTTGAAACCTTCAACAATTCATGGTTAAATTCCATTGACTTTTTATCGATTAGAACAACTAAATAAATGGTATAAGTGCATTTTTTATTTCATGTTTTTTTTACAAAAGAGGTGTATAATATACTCCAGGCTAGGAATTATTTGTGTCGTGGAGGAAATTTTACAAGGGCAAGTTGGATTTTAACAAGGAAGACTTAACTGGTATAGAAAAATATTACAACAGTTTAAACAAGTTCTAACACGAATAAAAAGTATGGAAAAAATAGAGCATCTATTTGGCTGTATAAAGTTTTTGATATCAATAGTTATTCATGTAAATATTAAAATTACATATTGGTTCCATGATCACACGGTACAGTGGCAATCCAACACTTAAACTTTTGAAAAGTGATATAAAGTCATTAAAAGTGATGAAAAAACCCTGGCTTATAAATCTAACCTAACGTAACCTATTTGACATAGTTTTTTTTCATAGTTTGTTGATTTACCACTGTTATGAGTTGTCGGGTTACTAAAATATTGCATATTTATTTCATTTCGGTAGTGGTAATAATAATAAAAAAGTGAAAGAAAATTATAAAAGTGTGTTAATACACAAAAAATCATAAAAAATATTTTTTGCTGTCTTGATTTGAATAATATAATGGAGCAGAATGTTTGGAAATAGCGGATCCTTAATCCCGCTAATTAAACGCTGGGATTATTTATGACGTCACCTACATCAGAAGAGAGCTGTAGCGGGGATGCTGGAGAAACTAGGCTAATTACAGTCTCGGGAAGATGTGTCACGAAGAGAAATAATAAACTCGCTCATTTTAATTTCGAAATTAAATCAAAAACCACGTACTACAGGCATAGTGTTTTAAAATTAAAGGATTAAATCTAATTAATTCATTATTATTAAGGCAACATAAGACTCTAATAACGGGGGTTGGCTCGACGCACACATTTTAATTATTACTGATGAACTTATTAATAAAATCACAAATGTTTTTAGAGGGATGTAAGTTACTTTGTTAGATAATGTTAGTAAAAACTCTTCAATAAAATTAGAGGTGAGCAAGTGCTTTTATTTTTCTAGATGATGAATTAGTAACTTCCCGTTAGAATTCCTAGTTTATTTTAGAGATTTGATTAGAGATTTTGAAAATTCAACCGCAGGTCTGTCCCAATACACCAGGGCCGCGGGTCGCATATTTTTGTGCACGGCTGCTTCACTGATTCTAAGGGAGAGGTATTACGAATCTTTGTTTAAATACAAATATTATTTATGGGCTTTGCTCACGATCCACTAGTTTTGTATACATTTTAGTTGTTTAAGTTAAAACTTACATTACATATCGTAATAATTATTATTGAAGCATTCAGTCGTTGTAAGTTTTCTAGCAAGCATATAAAGTTCACACCCTTAACTAACGAAAACGAGTTGATTAATAGGCAAGCACGTACTTTCAGTTATTAGCAAAATATTACAATTCATTTGTGAATCAATAATTACAGGTTATACATACATTTCAGTGGCAGGTTGAAACACCGACCAAGTTTCGATTCAATTATATTATTAGTAAAGTTTACTTGGGTCGTTTGCCAATTTTGTAAGGCACCCCCCAAAGGGACTTTTTCACAAATAACTTAATATTAAATTATACGTAAATGCAGTTTGTGGCTGAAAAACTTAAGTCTTATTAATAAATCAATGAAAACCGTCAATATATGTAAACGCTTTAAACCATAGAAACAAGAACAAAGGGATATAAGGCATGCACGCGTGCTAAGTGTCGTCATGCTACGACCAAACTGCACGGACTATCAAAGTGGCACATGCGTTTAGTGTTCTGGTAGAAACAAAGACAAGGTACCGCTGTATACAGATGCGGTTTGCACTTGTACGAATGAACAATTTTTGTGCTCGCTGTTTCATAATAATTATGGCTAATAGCCCATCTCCCTTGATTCTATTATCAATGGTTTAAGCGCTTAACGAATTTTTCCAATAAGCTTTTCACAAATTCGCAATTACATGTAGTTGAATGCATTTAAATGCAATCAGTGAGGGTCTAGTCTCTCGTCGATGTGTTCCACCAGAGGGGGTTGAGGGTTGTAGTTTGACCCCCTTAGTCCGTGCCCACCTCGGTCCTCCACCCTCCTAAGGCTGCGGCTAACTAACACCCGCCGGGAGGGGGCAAACCTCGCTTGCCTTCAGGGAAGATTTCATTTGCGGAAACCGTAATATACGATCGCAATTTGAAACAGTTGTAATGCAATCCAAGGAACAGAGGGTGCAGATGTAATTTAACGCTCTAAACTGGAGTTTAAGGTTATGAAGGTGAACGGTATGTTTTCTTTTATTTTTTTTATAAAAAAACACTTATTTTGTGTTAAACCACGAGTTTTAAATTAATTTTTTTACCTACCGGTTTCGATTCGCCCAAGCATCATCGGGGTACAAATTAATACTTTTTTTTTTCTTTATTCATAAAATATATTTGAAAATAGTTTTTACATGCTTTTCGACTACCACACTAGACACATGTCCGTATTATGGTACTAAACAAGAAATACATAGTGTGTGCTTATATATATATATATATATATATATATATATATATATATATATATATATATATATATATACATAAAGAGGGAGACAACAAGACTAAAGGAGGTCTGTAAGACTGATGGCTCATTTTTACGGTTCGGTTGAGTACAAAGATATTAGAAGAACAAGATGTGCTATGCGCAGTTCGTACTGAGTGGAATTGTTTTGCCGAGTGTCGCCGGTTTTGTTCATCAATACTACTGCACACCTTCGCTTGCGCTAAGGTATCCGCACTAATACATAGAACAGATTTCTGTGCGTACACGTCCCGATACCGTTCAAAGTACCCTAATTAGGTAGTACTCCGGCTACGGTCCGGCGGTCCGTATTAGCATATCTCGTTCTTCTAATATCTTTGGTTGAGTACTAGATATTATATATTTATCTTCAATCTTTGTTGATTTATGCGAGTTGATGTTTTATAGTAACCAGTTCAAAGAACTCGTAATCATTACGTCACTATGATATTTTAAGAAAATGGTGCTGTAATAATTAGTAGGCATTATAATGAGTAAAAATCATTGGATTTACTGGTTGGACCTTAAATCTTTAATTTAATAATTAAAACATTAAAAGTGAGACCAAGAATAATTAATGTTATCGTCATTAGTGTCATTACAATTTAATTCCGGATATTTTTATTCACAGCATTTAAATACATTTAAAATCGTCCATTAAAAATCAGTCGTGAATCTTGCCATTAATATTAATTCCGGGCATTAAAACAATTTAAATAACGTTTTAGAAGTCGGTCATAAAATTAAATATCTGAGCAAGAAACATTAAAGTAGAATGAAATGGATTATAAATTAAATTAATCTTAAACGTTTTTGGCGGTGGAGAAAATTACAATTTATTTTGCAGGGAAAATAAAGAAATTCACGCCCTATTGCAGCGTAGGGTGGATTTGGCCTAGGGCTGATTTGCGCCGTTTTCTGCCTATTGAGAGATGGCTCAAGGCGGGAAGTATTTGAGATTGCCAGAAACGAAGCAGAGATAATCGCATACACATGTAAGATGACAGTATTGGAGGAACTAAAAATAGGGACTAATATAAGATTTCCTATCTGGTCATGAGCTGTCTGGCGGGAGCACTGATTTTTGGATTGAGAATAGTAAGTTCGGTATAGTAGATAAGTACGGTTTAAGTACATAATATCACTTCACGTTTTAGGTACCTACACTCGAAGGTATTCCATTTCATAAATAAGCCACTTTGACGAGCTTTGCTTCGCGTCCTTTATGAATCTTTTTGAAAACAAACTGGTATACTCTACCCATCTACTCCCGCCCTTCGTACCGTTATCCTGTAGTTTTTAGATGATTTACCCACGAGATGATCAATGACAATTATCAATATTATCGTCAATACTTTATCCAGCCGCGACGAACGACCTAGACAAGCGCAAACAAGTATCAATCAATAGGTATACACAGATGACAATTAATATTTTATTTTTTAAAAAAAGAAATACAAACATTCTCGGGTTACGAATAACCTGACAATATTTGAAAATCTCCTAATACCACCACAGTAAGCTAAAAATGTTGCTTGTGTTGTGATGGAGGACTTAGCCAGCCGAGGAATTGAACACATTACACCTGGGTGAGACCCAAACGCGATGTCAACTCGGTCACCGACCGGTCGTCGAAAATACTTCATAAAGGCGCGACGAACGACCTAGTGTAAACAAGTATCATGCAATAGTAAAAAAATGTCTCAAAATATTATTAATGGCCACTAATGGTTTTGATCCATCGTCATTCGCCTGACTCAATCAAAAATATCTATTCCGATATAAATAAAAAAATATATAAAATTCCGCAAATAGCGCTTTGCAATACATATCTCGATAAAACCAAAGTTTTACAATTTGTCGTAAATTGCGTCGAACCATGGATGTTGAAAACATATAGAAAGCGCTTATGAAAGTTAGTAGGTACCTATGCACATTTTGCAATCCAAAGGGGTCAATTATTTTACTTGTATGCCTTATGATGAACCTCCCTCGCTACTTTCTCCATTCACTTCCGGTTGATTAGCGGACCGGATGTCCCTCCTGCCCTCTGGCGGAAAGGCGGATAAACTTATGGCTGGAAAAGTGTTTTCTCCTACGAAATAACACTTTGAAGTTTTTCAAGTGTTTGTATTCAACCGTACAAACCCAGAAGAGAATTTACACAAAGTTACAGCGCCTTCGATGTGATTTTTCACATAAACGGTGCTATACAAATTAACCAATATTTTTTATTATTAATAATTTGTCATTATAATACTACTGGTACATAAAGGTATCGAACCTCAATTTACGGAATTTAAAAAAAATTGGATTATGAAAAAAAAAAAAAATAATAATAACATTGAACCCACGGAGGTGTGAAGTTTTCCTTAGCGTTAATATAAACATTTTCCTTAGTCTTTTAACGAAAAATGAATTAATAATTTTATATTTTTCAAAAAGAGGATTGAAATCGAACGAAATTTATTAAAATTGTGCCTAAATATTCGGTAATAATTATTGCTACAATTACATTCGACATGATCGTAGACAACTGTACCGAGTGTACATGCTTCTTCATTGTAATGAAAGCAGACAACTGTACAGAGTGTACCTACTGTACAGGCTTCCTCATCGACATAGACGTAGACAACTGTACAGAATGTACAGGCTTCCTCATCGACAAGGACTTAGACAACTGTACAGAGTGTACAGGCTTCATCATCGACAAGGACTTAGACAACTGTACAGAGTCTACAGGCTTCCTCATCGACAAGGACTCAGAAAACTGTACCGAGTGTACAGGCTTCCTCATCGACATGAACATAGACAACTGTACAGAGTATACAGGCTTCCTCATCGACATAGACATAGACAACTGTACAGAGTGTACAGGCTTCCACCTCGACAAGGACTCAGACAACTGTACAGAGTGTACAGGCTTCCTCATCGACAAGGACTCAGACAACTGTACAGAGTGTACAGGCTTCCACATCGACAAGGACTCAGACAACTGTACAGAGTATACAGGCTTCCTCATCGACATGGACATAGACAACTGTACAGAGTGTACAAGCTTCCTCATCGACAACGACTCAGACAACTGTACAGAGTGTACAGGCTTCCTCATCGACAAGGACTCAGACAACTGTACCGAGTGTACAGGCTTCCTCATCGACATGAACATAGACAACTGTACAGAGTATACGGGCTTCCTCATCGACATGGACATAGACAACTGTACAGAGTGCACAGGCTTCCTCATTGTAATAAACTTCCATATTGTAATCTCCTCAGAACTATTTTCAATCAATGTTTAATATTTTACAACAAAATAATTACACCGTAGGGCAAATACCTAATTTAGGGAACTGGCTATAAACAGCGTATTGAAAATTTTGATATAAAATTCGAATATTGGGTACATGTGACGTATGTAATTTTCGGTTCCCATTAAACTATTTTAACGAGTAAAGTCGTTGTGAATGTCAAAAATACACAAGAAACATTGTTTTAAAAACAGTTGTTAGATGTGGAAATACCATGTTAATTGAGTTATTATTACGAACTACGTGAACTGACAACGGAACAACTAAATCCACTCCCAGAAGCGATTAAATATAACTCAACTGTCACAGTTGTGACAGCGGTAAAAAAGAATAAAGTACTTTCGCTGATTACTTGTCGGTTGACCTCTTCCGCGGGTCAACCAACATATTTAAATATCAAGAGAAAAACCTGAGCCTCGGCACGAGTCGTCAGTCGTCATGCTCTTTTACTTCAAGAAGCCTTTTGTGGGAATCGTAGGTGCGTAAGTTGATTAGTGTTTGTGGATTTCTAGTTTTCCATCTAATATATACTAAACAATTATAAATAATAATAATATTTGGCTAATTTATATAGGGCCGTTTTCGCGAGAAATCACCTCAAGGGCGCTGTACAAATATAATTCTTAAAAAATAGTTAATACTAGAACTACTGACTTATCTCTAAGACTTATATCTAGGGACTTACGACTAAGGCCTATAACTACTATCTCAACGACATATATACGAGTATTTACATATTTAGCAACGTACCAATAATTATATAACCAATAATTAGTCGCCTGAAATATCAATACAAATTGAAAATATCTCCAGAGTAAAAATAAATGCCGCCAACGGGAATTGAACCCGTTCCTTCTGTAATAATTCATAAATAATGCATAAAACCTTGTCTTAACATTAGTTTATCATTAAAAATACTAATATTTGACAAGTCGAAAAAATTTTAACCAACAAATGAAGATATAATATGTCTCGACGCCATCTAGAGATAAATTTAGCACTAACAAAGCCTTTCCTACAAAAATAAAGTTGGTTGTTTACAGGTGGAAAAAATATAATAAGTAGTAATTGTTGATTAAGCTACTAGTACATATTGAATTATTTGGCGGGTTGGAAGTAAGGTTGTTGTGTGGCTGATGTTGGAGGCGGGAAAAGGAAGGTTGGAAAGAACATAATACATGTGTATTACCTAGTATGTGTTTCCTGCTTTGCGCGTGTTACACCAATGATATTATATACATACACCAGTGGGTGCAGTTTAACGATGGTTTTACCACGAATTTCCAAATAAAAACACATGTCCTGATAAAACAAGGTTGCCTCTCATAAAACAAGACGAAACTCACCATTCACAGCACAGGATGTATGTAGGTCAAAGCATTGTTTTGCTCTCTGACTCCGACCGCCTGCAGAACAATGTGGCCTATAGAACATTGGGTGCCGCCGGTTGCGAATTTTACAGATCAAACCCTAACAATAAGCGACGCGGAAGAGAAGACAAAAGAAAAAAATAATGTTTCCCTCCAAAATCCGGAACACGGCGTGACGTCATTTATTTCAATAAAAAGCACTCGCAGCTTAGCATTGTGCAGCGTTTTGACGTATTGTTAATGTTAATGGATGCTGCCAATTTATAGTATTATTTATTCTGTCTGCAAACGAGCGGGGTTAGAACGAGGGAATAAACGGTGCGGTGGATGCAATCGTTATTCCAGACGGTATTTTAGCTATTAGCGCTTTGTAATTTCAACATTTTGATTTTGCGTGTTTTATTAACGCAACGAAATAAATGACAAACATTTATGTAGAATGGAATGAACATTTTTTTGCGTAATACCGAAGTAATATATAACAATTTCTAGACATTTTGGATTAGAAGAGTTACTTTTAATAACGCTTGTTAACGATACCGATACGGTAGCAAAGTATTTTTTAAAAGGTACCTACACGCTCAAAATATAACTCAATTAAGTTTCTAATAAACAGAAATTAGTTTAAAAAATAATAGGCCCCATCTCAATATTATCAAAACAGTATTGATTTTTTTTTATCTGCATGTCTAGTTAAGTTAGTCGTCTGAGACATGTGCGATGTAATGCCAAAAAAATGGAAAACATTCTGTATTGGCAATGATGATTTCTTGAGGCATTTTTTAAAAGGCTTCTAAATATAGACGACAGAACTCGAGTAACATCACCTCCTACATCTATTTTTTCGATAAACTACAACTTGTACTCTATATATCTATAATATGATCTTATCGGGTGGGGAAATTCATGATCCACTATAAAACCAGTTCTTATAGCACAAAAGGCAATTTTGAAAATTATACTTAGTCCTAATTCGAACTAGAACTGTGTTTTGTCTCTGACTGCATTGAATTTAAGGTCGATGAAACAATTACATTCAAAAGATTTTTTAATTTACGCATTCAAAATCAGGATGATTTTGCACATACAAACCTCATTATAACATAACTCATTCCAAACTTAAAAAGTTCCTCATTATAACATACTCATTACAAACTTTAAAAGATCCCCATTACAACGTACTTATTACTAACTTAAAAAGATCATCATTACAAATACGCATAAAAACTTTAAAAGATCCTCATTACGAACTTAAAAAGATCCTCATTACAAACATAAAAAGATCCTTATCATAACATACTCATTATAAACTTAAAAAGATCCTAATTACAACATACATTCCACCAACCCACAACTAAACGACTTAAAATAATTTACTATCCTCCCTCTTGAAATAATAACCATTGAAAAATAACTGAATTCAAAAGAAGTATTGAGATACGAAATTTGGACGCGGGAAGAAGGGATATAGATACAATGTTGCAACATAACAAAGGTAAACGAATGTTTTTCTTCAAGATACTGCTTCAAAAACTTCCTCTTTTTATATTTTAACATACTTACAAAAACATAGAATGGGTTGTTTCATAGAATTTGAACAATTCATCAAATTTCAACCTTCATTTTCGAGTTCTGTGAAAGCCTTTTTCAAGTTCTGGTATTATGTCATTATACGGTAGTTATTTGACGGAACTCAAGTAATAATAGAACTTGAAAATAAATTTTTAAAATTGTTCAAATTCTCTGAAACAACCCGTCCTTACTTTAAACTACAAAACCATGTACAATGTGACCTTAGAACGTGGTAGCCCAGCAAGTTTACATTCTTTTTGACATCTGTAAAAAAATATATATAAAAAAGAGGGAATGATGTCGGTACATTCGTAAAGTTACATCTTCTCTCAGTAGGTACTGTAAACCATCAAAAGAAAAGTTTCTTATTTTCAGTCACGCGGTGTGACAATACTTCATTGTTCTTCTCTGCATTCTCCCGTGGGTGGTCGGCGAGGCTTTCGTAACAACCAACAACGTGGAGATGATAATAAATAATAACTCTTGGATAATTTATATAGCGCCATGATATGCAAGTTATTGGGAATGTCAATAGACCCCAGGGAAAGTGAAGAGTAATGAATCCCGTTCATAAAGCGCCTTAATGAGACGTGCGGTCATCATTCATGTCTTGCTTTAACAAATAATTACACACAGACACTGCACTCTTTGTCTGTGTCTGGCAGAACAACTTGAATAATAAATAATAATGATAATTATTATTTTAGTATTCAACTTACATACATACATTGTCCGTCTTACTCGTAATGGATAATACTGGGGGATAAGAACGGGTTAGTATAAAACGTTACTCACAATCACGCGCATGCGTACTAACGAAGTTAGACAGATTTTTAAACTGCCCGATTCCCAGGTATAAAAACGTATTATGATCGTACTAAGCCGAAGATCGCGAACTTTGTTAACAATCTGGTTGCTTTGACAAATATCGATCGGTCGCGCATTGGAAATGTAAAAAAAGCAGTAAAACCCATTTGCAGCACTATGAATATTTTAAATCGAAATATCGATTTGCCAAAGCAAATACGAATGCATAATTGGCCGAATTTTCGAATAAATTCAAAACAGACCGGGTCAATGATATCGCAAATGTCATCTGGAGAAACGTGAAGGTACCAACTAAACGCTAAAGAGTGGAAGATACTACCAGTATCGCCCTGGTGTAAGACCACCATTCAGAATTGAAACGTTGCTCCAAATGGCTTTAGCCGAGTTTAGTGACTAGATCTGAATAGCCAGGTACTTCCCCACCTTCCTCTTTCCCTTCCCCACTTACCTTCAGCCTCACAACATCCCCCAATTGGGGATGCCATAGTCTCACTGGCTCCAGACGGGAGCAGTTGGGACTCTTGTGAGGTATTCACTATAAAAAAAAAAAAACGCTAGATTCGAAAATGACCGTGCTTTTGAGGATTGGAACATAGTGGTGCCAGTTTAAAAACAACTTGCATAATATTATTGAGAAAAGATTTAACACGAGCAGTATACGGCCTTTTTCACCGTATATAGCTATGCCAACGCTGCAGCGGTGTATTAGGAATCTTTATAAGTAAGATTGTTTATATTGTAACTGTTGGTTTTAATAAGATATCAAGATTTAACTGGGCAGTACTTGTGCATAAGGCTCAATGGAAAGATGATAGATCACTCGATTTTGAATTTAATATGCATTTTAAATTTTTTAACTATATGTATACAGGAGACGCCGAGGGAATTGATTTCTCTTGGTATCCTTGGGGATGCTGTGTGGAGGGTATCAAGGAAAAAAAGGAATGAACCCTTAAAATAAATCATTTTTAATTATATTAGTGCTGCGAGCAACTATTATAAAAAAATAATTATGACTCTCACTATTAGCCACATTATCGCCTATATTATCGTGGCATTTCTTCATTGGCCGGGCTCCGATTACAAGGCACTGCACAGTTCTCTTAATATTCACCTTATCTACATATCTTATACTCACCCTAATAATTAGTGTATTGAATAAGTGAATACACTCGTAGAGATTTTTCTAATTTCATATACTTTCATATATTTCATATACTTATGATTGCGGTCTGATATTAAGCGGAGTGTAAGTTCAGAATAGTAAAAAACTCTATGTACTAATTCTTGGCACTTCAGTTCCAATTTTAAAAATTATATAAATAATATTATTTTGTTAAAATATTATATCATAGGCAGTTACTTTATCGCTTCTCTGACTTCTTATCATAATCCGTTAATTGAACCAGAGTTACAATCACAGACAGAAAACTAAAATTATTAGTTTTAATTACGACGATCCTAAGTAGGTATGTATAAAACGGCAACTACACCAAGGCTGAACCGGCGCGTAGGAATCTACACGGAGAAACATGAATATTGATGATTAATTACAAATTATTGGTAATCCGATTAGAAACGGGACTGAAGGCTACTTCCTGATAAACTTTTAATAAATTCGTAATAATATAAGAACACGTGTTTATGCACCCGCGTTTGCATTAATATTATTTAATGACGAAATGCGGAAGTGTTAGGATTTTTATGAACACGTGTTGCGGCATCGTGACAATTCATTGGTATTTTACTAAAAGTTTATCAGGATACCTATCAATCCATTCAATAACGGCCTGCAATCCCGTTTGTAGCCGGATAACGAATCATTTGAAGAGATTCTTAATGAATTAGTAATATTTTGTGATCAGTAAGTTTTGTAAAAAGGTAAAGAATCCCCAGACGATAAACAATTTATTTCACGAAACGTACACCTTCTTGTTTGTACCTTCAAGACTCTAAGGGTTTTATTAATATCGGTCCCGTATTTTCCGATTAGTCTCGGGTCATTAAGGCTGATCCCGCACTGGGTGGGCGATCCCGTGTTTATCCACTTGACACTATTTACATTCAAGATTTTATTTATCTCTTACGATACATTATTACGTTGCCGCGGCCTTATTGTTGCCGGGTTACCTCGGGGTGGCCTTTGGCCTTGTTCCTTTTTATTTTACAACTCACGGCGTAACGTGTGTGGCTTGACCCATTAAAGTCGGAGTTATAAAATAAGGTGTTATTAAAAGTGGTATTATAAGTTATACATCTTACCTTTTTGAGGAATAAAAATCTTATTGATGAGGTGAACCGTCAAGTAGAATCGGTGTTTTTTGAAACTGATGTCATCAAAGGTTTGCCGACAGGGATAAGATGTCAACACAGTCCTTCACAATACTAAACTTGTCATTTTGGTGGATTCTAATCAAACGCTAATGTCGGTTGTCGGTCTGTCTGTGTTTTTTTAATGAAAAACCGAACAACCGAGACTATGGCATCTCCAATTGGGTTATATTGTGAGACTGAAGGTAAAGGGGGGGGGGAGGTGATGGGAAAAAGGAAGGTGGGGAAGTACCTGGCTATTCAGATCAAGTCACCAAACACGGCCAAAGTCACTTTAAGCAAAGTTTCAATTCTGAATGGTGGTCTTACACCAGGGTGATACTGAGAGTTATATATCTTCCACTCTGGAACGAGCCGCAAATATAGGTACTATATTACTTTAAATGAGCAAAGTGTGAAATAACACAAATTAATCAAGTAAAATTTTCTTGCGGACGCCGGGATTTGAACCCGCGACCTTTGGCTTGCTAGTTGAGAGCCTTACCCCTCTACCGCGGAGGCCTACCTATTACCTACCAATAGTAAGTATTTTCTCATTTGAATTGTATAAGACTTGTGTTTAAAATTTTTAGGGTTAAGCTTGAAAAGTAAATTAGATTTCGTGATTTTTCATGGGTCCGAACTTTTCAAAATCCTGTGACTTTTCAAGGTTCTGAGCTAGTGATATATTATAATAATTTGTATAGGATTCTTGTAAAAGATTCGTTTAAAATATTTGATCAGCTGTTATGTATCCTAGATCGTCGCCGACTTCTTTCATCCACTTGAGAATCATATATTTTCCTTTTCTTGTACGAGTCCTAACATCTAAGCATCCCATCCATATAAAATAGATGATTGAAAAATAAAATTACAAGTGCGTTTTGAGTAGAGGTCTGGAAAACTTTCAGAATAAATATCTTCAACATTTAGAAAAGTTGATCTCCATATCAAAGGGTTTATGTAACTAAAACTTTCCCTTTAACCTTTAAGAGGCGTTTTTGAAGTTGGAAAAGATATTTTTCACCTGGAACAAAAATTAATACGAATTTGGGAAAATATGTAATGAAGAACTTTACAAAATTCAGAGAATCAAAAATTACTATCCATCTGTACATATTTAAGAATGAAACAAAAAACTATAATAACTTTTTATAATGGAAGAACTTATTGTGTAAAACCTTAAAATTGTAATATTTAATCATTAAACATCAAACGAAAAATGTGAAACAGAATAATGATAATTAATATAAATAATAATAATAGTTCAATTCCTAGATGGGACCGAATCTTTTTGTGTTTTTTTCCAGTTTCACATTTTTTGTTTATACTTATATCCTATATAGTTTCTCCAGTATAAGACATACGAAAATATTGTTGAGAATTATTATATTTTCCTGCTAAATAAGCGTTCTTCACAATAAAAATAAATTACATGAGGGTTTAAATAAATACAGTAATATGCCTTTGAAAATGAAAAATTATGATATTTGTCGTAGCATTTTACGATGCGCGTTTTCACAGATAAAATTAACACATTTTTATATTTACAAGTGACGAAACGACAAACTAGAATAATATTAAGATACATTATTTCCTTGCCAAGCCAATATTTATTTTTTAAGCATTTTTTTAAGGTTCAAAATACTATAAAATCGATGCAAGTGCAGTGAGCTGCTAGGAAATCCACGGTGGAAGTCTGCCACACTAAGGGTTAAGCGTAATAAAGAAACACAAAAGCTAGAATCAAAATAGACCGTCGGTAAATCCATCACAGTTCCAGTGCCAGTGCCAGTGGTGCTAATACAACTAATGGCAGCAGCCGCAAATGGCTCTAATTGTTTCACGTCTCGGTGTTTTTCTCTTTCTCGGGATCACAAACAACACAAGCAGTCCCGCAAGCAACTCGCAATAGGCGAGATAAATTAGTGGGCTCCCTGCTCCCTGGCCTGCTTACTGGGCTACTGCATCACTCTGGTGGAACCATGAACAGCGATTAGTTGAATGCTGCCCGCAATAACAAACTAAACTTTTCCATTAGCACGTTGGTCTTATAACACACTGGTTTCATTTGTGACACACTTCAACTAAAATTCACAAGCTATTAATTAATCTAATAAAAAAATAGAATGTTTGTATGAATAGCTCCTAGCTCCTAAAATCTTTAACCTTATCCCTGAAAACATAAAAACCGTGAGTCAACCCCATTCCTTTAAAAAACAAATTACGAAATAGATCCTTACACACGGAATACATTACAACTACAATACCCATTCATTCTACACTATCAATTTAATCAACTTTCAGACAAAACATAATATATCCTTATTCCCTAACTTAGCGGCATAGTATGTACATAATTAATTAGTGTGATCTATTTACTAATAATTTCTAAAAATTTTCATCTTCTTATCATTCTCTAACTTCTCCATTCTTTTCTTGCAACCCAAACTAGCTATACATCATTTTTCTCTTTTACATATTTATATTTTATATTATATTTTTATATTTATATATTATATTTTTGTTTATTGCAGAAACAAACAGTACATAATTACATAGATGACAATAGTTACAAAATTATAAAAGTTAGTACAATAGTTGGTACCAATGACATGTCGCTGACATATATGCATATGAGGTATATTATACATTTTACGGTTAAGTTACATTTTTAAGTTAAGTTAAATTAGTGTGCTGGGGAAGGAGAGAGGTGTGTGTGAGTGTTTGTGTGTGTGTGTACGTGTGCATGTGTGTCTGTGTGTGGTTGTATGTGTTATGTGGGCGAATTCAGTGTGCTAAAAAAGTTTTTCTTAAATAGAGGGAGAGAATCAAAAAATATATCGGTATTTGTGCTTGTTTGAATTGAGTTGAATGTTTGAAGGATGCGAGAAATAGGGGAATTGGCTGCAGCGTTTGTATTATTACTAGTTGTGTAAAAAAGGTTGGTGTGTCGAGTTCTTTTAGATGGGGTGTTAAAATTTATTTAGGATAGAAGTTCTGAGCAGTCTATTTCGTTGTGTATTATTTTATATTAGAAATGTCATGTCAGCTACCGTTCGCCTGGATTTCAGGGATTGGAGAGTGCAGATATAATTATTACATTATAATAATGTATAGATTCTATGTCCGCACTCTGTAAAATTCACCCGCCATAACACAGGGTCATCCCTAGCATGGTGGGTGAAATATCACAAAAAACCACATGTACTCTCTAAATCATGTATCAATAAAATAAATATATACATATTATCTGAACAATGTAATGAAATACGGGATTGAAGTAAAAGTCAATACAATTTAGTTTTTTTACAGTAACAATTGTTATGGCGATTTATTTTTGGGGTATTATGCAGTGCTGCGCTACCTACTTCTTTAGCCAACGTTTCAGACAGAGTTAGAGTGTCCATCGACAGGGCAATTGTGTAACATAATTAGTAATTAATAATAGAACCATATCAGTGAAAATGTGGTTTAGTTGAATTCGACCTATGACCTTATCGCCGATCTCGATAAGTTGCAGCATTGGCCTGATGCACTTTTGTTTTCAAATGGTCTACGACGCGCTACAAATCTTGGAGGAAATATATATTGGAATACTTGGAACAAGTTTATGAGTTTGTGTATTAGGGAGGTAATGTTTACGAGTTACGAGAGATGAAACTCCAATGAAGGACTGAACGCGGTTCGCGCTCATAAAAAAAATACAGTTCACAATGTAGTGCTGAACCAACCCTGATGTAGGGCAGTGAGAAAGAAAAGAGTTTAAGGCGATGCACTACGTCGTGTAATATTTTAAATTGAGCCATTATCAATAACACACCTTACGTAGATGGCGATAAGACTTAAATTACCACTTAACACCATCCGCCTGTTTTGATTTATGCAAGAAAAAAACATGGCCAAAAAGTGCCTTTTATTTTATTTTGTGGATGTTCAGGCATAATTATTTAATTTTTTTTCGATCATTTTATAAATAACTTAATTTGCCAAATTATACAATAAAATCATAACCGAAAATGGGTTCTTAAGTAGGAGATTTTGAACTTTAAAGCAGTTTTCATAGGCCTTTACATAATTTTTTTCTGAGCTTATAAAAAGATTTTTTTTAATAAAAAATAAGTTATTTGTGTTTTAATAAAAAAAAAATTATAAAAAGACTTATCTAAAAAAAACTCGATTTTTTCAAAGGCCAAGATGTATTCTACTGGCAATATTTAATTAAAGCATCTGAAACATTTCTAGGCGACCAAATTTTCAAACCAAAAACACATGATTTTGCATTACTACGTATGGCATCGCCTTAATTTGTTTTGCGCAACGATTCCATTCTAAATGGTGGTCTTTCACCAGGGCGATACTGAGAGTATCTACCACTCTGAAAATGACCTAATTGAAGTTTTGTGGATACGTACCACACATAAAGCATTACAGCACAACAAATTACAGCGTTTCTTGTGAAAGAATATGTATATCTTGTTAATATTAAGTAATTAAATTAGTTATCAATAATCGTTTAATTCGGGATATTAATTATTATACCAAGTGAACCAACTGAGTAATTAATTTGAACCAAATTGAAGTTCCTGCTCATTTACGACTATCCGATGTAAATGGAAGTAACCGAAATGTGTTTACAAGAGATTAGACCGGGAGGTGAGATATTATTCGTCAAGTTAAATTAGCCGAGAAGTAACTAATACGAGGAGTGATATGGAACACGGCCAATGTATGGAGAGACTGACTTAGATCAACAGTCAACACGGAGGGGAAAGAAGGATTGAAATAAAACATCCCGAAGTGATGGATACATCCAGCCAGCGTCTTTGTAAATAAAACAGTATTTTTATCTTAGTTGGGGTAAAATACAACCAATGAAAGGTTATTTTGTAATGAACATAAAAATAGTGCATTCAATAAAACATTCCAACAAAACCAAATCAAATTCAAATGAAACAACTCCCACCCAGTACCAAACCTTTTTTATGTGAATACCGCACAAGAGTCCCAACTGCTCCCAACCGTCTGGAGCCAGTGAGACTACGGCATCCCCAATTGGGGTATGTTGTGAGGCTGAAGGTTGTGGGGAGCGGAAGGAAATGGGGAAGAGAAAGGTAGGGAAGTACCTGGTTATTCAGATCTGGTCACCAAACACGGCTAAAGCCATTTAAGGCCACGTCTTAATTCTGAATGTTGGTCTTACACTAGGGCGATAAGGAGAACATCTTCCACTCTAATATATTACATATTACTTTTAATGAATAAATTGTGAAATAACACAAATTAATCAAATAAAATTTATTTGGGCACGCCGGGATTTGAACACGCGACATTCGGCTGGATAGTTGAGAGCTTTACCCCTCGGCAACGGAGGCCGACAAGTAAAGCAAAAAATAACAGTATTTAATCTTGGAATTAGCAGAAAAAGAACTAACTACTATTTTTAAAACATTACTGAAATACCCAAAGCAAGACATCGAAACATAGCCGTAGAAATTTGTTTCTATCAAAAATCTACTTCAACGCAGCATCTTATAGTAAGGAGGACTAACAAAATATTCTCTTTTAAATTTATATTTAAAAAATAAATTAATACATTTTTACAATAAAATGGAATAATTATTTAAATTTTTCATAATGAAAAAAAAAAATTGACAGTGAAATATCAAAATTATAATACAGTAATTAGGTACGTCTTTTAAGTATTATGAGCTATTATGAGCACTTAAGTGCTCATAATACTTTTAACTAAGAAGTAAAATATTGATCAATTATGTAGTTTAATTAGTTTAATTATTAGAAATATTCTAAACATCTAATGCATTTTACAAACCATACTGCACACAAATTCTAACAAAATTACAAAATTTTACAATTAATTATAATGCGAAATACTCATTTCATATTTTTATACATAATTTTTCAACACATATAGTACTACACTTATTTTTCTATTTTTATATTACTCATTTTTTACTACTATTTTTCTTATTATTTTTATTTTACTATTTTTTACTAAACATTTGGTTTATATATAAATTGTTAATTACCAGCCTCAGAACAGACTTAGTCTAGTGAGGAGGGTAATGAAAAAAAAACATCTGTACAGAACCAACCTTAAATAAACGCCCGGGTTGCCGGCACTGAAACTTTAATAAAATACACCAGTTAATATACTAAATAAATGTCGGTACTATCTAATTAGGATTCGACTTAGGTGTTAGCGATGTTGACTGCAGTCCCTGTGGAAGGTTCAAACCTCAGTCAAAAACAATAATAATCTTTGTTATTGGCTACTAGGTGAAAAATTGAAAATAAATGTACTATAGAAAAACAGCTTTATTTTTTCACGGGTTGATTTTGTCTCGTTCCAACTCGACATATTTTTCAAAAGCATCCTTTTTATTAAGGGCTAAGGAATGTTGCACCTAAAATAATCTTTTTAATATATGTTTAGGTAATGGTCAATTGCTATGTTTGCAAGCACCTCTGTTATCTCAGTATACCCAAATCGAGGTATTTTGTAAGGTTTAAAGAGAAAAACAAAAGTAAATAACTAGCCAAGCTACTAATAGCCCCATCTGAGAGGTCCAAGCCGGCTGGAGGCTGGGAACTGCGGGAATTTAATAATGAGAGAAACAGAGAGAATCCCTGACGGTAATAGCGGCGTCATTATCATCAGTCCAAGTGAATAACTTCGCGTTCAGCGGCCATTTCTCTGCATTTATTTGGCCTTCATATTATTACAGTAAATGTGGATCATTTGGTGTCTGTACATCTACCGTACTCTGGGCTCTATAGTCTGTTGTGGTTATGCATAAAGATGAGGTGTACCTTCGTAATTGAAAGGTAGGCTGGATTGAGAGATTTAACAATTCTTTGTGCTGAGACAGTACCAATTATGACCAAATTAGCAAAATACAACAAAAAAATCTGTGTTTTTTTACAGTGTTTATTTTGTGAAATATCACTGCAAGAGTTACTTCCCAACACACCACTATAAAACTCACTTAAAATATATTTGAATTCCTTAAAAAATACTTCTATATAGAACAACGTTATGCTGTTCACATAGATAAGTTTAAGTTTTGTATTTTTTTGTTGGCAAATGAAACAAACAGAAGATCCATAAATTAATTAATGTTGTTGCTTCTGGCTCTAATTTTATAATAATAATAATAATATTTGGATGATTTATATAGCGCCATGTTTGTGCAAAATCACCACAAGGGCGCACTACAAATATATAATACACTTTTACAATGATCTACTAACTAAATATGGAGATAACATACAGTACCATTACAGCACCTGGTAGGTCAATGTATGTACAATTCGGTTCCATGATAACTCAACACAGTGACAATTCAACACACTTTTAAAAAGTGATATAAAGTCACTAGAAACGATGAAAATTTTTTTTTAACCTAACCTAACCTACATAACCCAGTTAATAAAGTTTTTGTTTCATCACTTTCCATGACTTTATATAACTTTTTAAAGATGTGATGAATTATAATTGTGATGATTTATCCGGTTACCGTACAATAAACCCAGTTAATAAAGTTTTTGTTTCATAACTTTCCATGACTTTATATAATTTTATTAAAGATGTGATGAATTATAATTGTGATGATTTATCCGGTTACCGTACAATTCATGTTCACAGAGATTGTACGGTTTTTGGAATGAAATTTGCTCTGTGGACATATGTATTTAATTTTAATTACATCGCTTCCTTCAAAAAGCAAATATACATGCAGACATGCAATAATCCTTAACTGAATCAGTTGGTTATTAGTTATTATGTACTTATAATTCTTAATATTTTTATATATGTGTGTGTAAAAGCCTAGTGGGCGTTTAAATAAATAAACAAAATTCACTTATTTATGGATATGATTTTCCGAAGATAATGAGTTCTGAGTTATATCCGTTGTAGTTCATGTGGGAGTTAATCCTAAACTTCTCGATGACGTCACTGATCTATGAATTGAATCTAATTGAATTGGTTTATTTATAGAGGTGTCACTGTTATCAGAACATTCTTGAGTAAAAAACAAATAAATTCAAAACGATCATTGAAACAACAACAAAGAAATGAGCTTTTTGCATTTGTCTCAAAAACATACCCACATCTCATACCAAATCTCCAAGGAATGGTATTACATCTTGGCTTCTTTAAAATACGAGCAAGACGTATTATCTTCAGATGTGATTTGTTGCTTTTGGCTCTATGCTGCGGACTCTTTAAAGGTGGTTCTTTAAACACGAAAATAAACAAAACCTCACCTGTTTTAACGAGATAACCTTTTGGCGGCAAAAAAGCAAAGCGGACATCTTTCATTTTCACTAAGTCCTCGGTGTTGCCAGATAAATACTGATAATGGAAAGTTTTTGTACTCGAAACAAATGTGGGGTAGGTACCTACTTTAGTTTAAATAAAAGAGACACAGAAAGAGACTAGGAACTTGTTGTTTATTTGTGTTCACATTCATACGAATATATACTGGGTAAATTTTTCTTACACAATCCACTAAGGACTTTGAGTAGGTAGTCACCCACTTAGGTGTTCCGAAACGTTTTATAATTAAATAAATATTGTATTGTGATTGGTTATCTATTTAAATGGTTTGTTTACATTTAGGTTCAGTGATGAGAGTAGACGATTGAAGTTGAATGAATGAATTTAAATGAATGGAGCTCTCAATGATTCAAGTATTTACGTTCTATCACACTGGTGCCAAGAGAAGCGCGGGATTTGTTTTTATAGATTGAAAACATTTTTTGTCTGTCATTACGAATGAAAAAAACAAATATACAGTTTTTTTTTAACATTGTTTTTTAAAGCAGATTCAAGACTAGTTAAGATATATTTTACAAAAAACATGACAAAATTTAATTTTTGATTGCAAATTTGTCAAGTTTTTTAAATCGTTTTTTTTTACTGTATTTACCACTTGACGAAACTAAAAAAAAAAAATTAATTAGAAAAACGTATTATTACACATTTTTGTCCTTTTACATAAAAATAATTACCATTAAAAATTGGCAAGTCTTGACCGGGTGAACTGTTTGGCGGTTTTCTGTTCTAAAGATATTTTCAAATTATACGGGTGCTTCTATGGTAAACTTTTAAATGCAAAGAGGAAGCTTGATATTTCTAAATCTACAATATTACTAGGCTAACGTACGTCTGTCGATGTATCATTTGGTGACAGAGTTTTTTTATTAATTTAATACATTTAATTTTTTTAATATGTTCTTAACGTATTATCAAGTCAAATCATAATAGCGATTCTTCACTATAAAAAGACAAGGCTCTTGTGTTTGGTGAGGGAATTCAATCTAAAATAATAAAATCTTACGAATTTATTAATGTTTTCATACCGAACACGTTTAGCTTGTATTCCATCAGAGCTACAATATGATCTAACAAAATATACACACTGGTAAATGCCGTCACTATGAAAATACAGGCAAGAACTATACAGAATAAGATAAAAATGGTGGCAAGTAAGGGACAGGAATATGTTAAATCGAATTTTTTTGTTTGAATTTACATAATTATAAAACAAATCAAATATTAAATGCATTTAGTTTTAAGAAATGGGTAAAATTGCGACACAAAAACCAAAATCATCAATTTTTTAAAATATATATTTTTATATTACTTGCTGCGGGCGGGCCCCTTCCGAGTTCTAGATTCTCAGGCGGTTGTACTGGCGGTCTTATTTTGATTTGAGAAATTTGCAAATATTTACCCTTTCGTGAACGTATTTGCTCCCCGAATCCGGCGCAAGACAAATAGCGGAAGGCAAGTTCGTGTACCCTTACGTGATCTAATAACCTGCAAGGGGTGAGATTATCTTCCCCTAAACCCGACACCTTAGTGACTGGGCGGGCAGGTACCTACCTACCTGACAGTAAACAGGGAGATATTGCGCGGGGAACATGTTGTGGAGGGAGCTTAATGTTGGGACACGAGAAATGGTGACGTGTTAACAGGTAGGTACATACCTTTACGGAGCTTTCCCTTACTCTCTTTAAGACTGAAAGTTTGTTTGCGAAAAGCGAGTTTTCGTGATATTACGCATGTTTAGTACGATTTTCTTAGATAGAGAGCTAGATAGTAGCTGTATATATCGTCCTGGTGAGAAAACACCATTCACACGAAGAAAAATGAGTACTGCTGATGTCGGAACACGTGTTTTGCAGCTGCGCTTATCCTAATAAATATAATGACAATATGCAAAATATTATATTTTTTATGAACACGTGTTTCGACATTCTCATAACACATTCGTGTTAGACTGACAGTTTGTTAGGAAATCTGTCAATCAATCGTTTAAGGCCTGCAGTCCCGTTTTTAACAGGAATACGAATAATTTCACCAGATTTTCAATAAATTAGCAATATTTTATATCAGTAAGTTTTCTCCGAGCAATAGAATAGACCGTTGCGTTTAGTGACAAGATTTGAATAGTCCACTACTTAACCATCCTCTTCCCAATCTCCTCCCCTCCCCACCACGTGAGTGGTAGTTAGAAAAAAAAAACAAAAGCATAATTTTTTCAATTTTGAGTTTTTTTGAAAAATGTCTATATCTTCCTGGGCAGTGAATTCTTTCGGAGTGGATTTGCGAATAACTGATTTGGTGTAATTGCAGCCGCAGAAACACTGAGATAATTTTTAATTAATCGGGGGCTACCGTTTCGCTGGCAAGCCGCGATACGGGTGATATTTGAAGCGAGAATTGTATTTAGGCATACAACAAATCTTAATGTTTAACTTCAAAACATTTAAAATGTCTTTAGAGTCGCTGTTAATTCCAAAATTAAAATCGCATTTATCATACATTTTATTTTTTAGCCAAAATGCATTGCACTGTGAAACAAATGCATTGCGAATGTAGTAAACCATTCGAAACTGCATTATAAGACCCCGAATTCTGAATTTCTACTGACATATAACATACTTCCCTTGAATGTGTTATTTTCGAAGATAATCTCTTTTCAGATATCGAGTTGAAAAACTAAACATGTGAAAATCCCAATCGAAAATTGCTCCGAAAATTATAAAAAAAAACACACATGGTGCTGTTATTTAATAAGTTATAAATATGAAAAATATTCACAGTGTTTCTTTAAATGCTACTTAACTTAGAAGTCAAAAGATTGTTGCTTACATATTTCCATTTCAAATTATCTTCAGTAATCTTCTTCTTATTTTTAAACGCTTTTAACGAAGCCTTAGGACGGGTTGTTTCGGAGAATTTGAACAATTCATCAAATTTCAACGTTCATTTACGGGTTCTGTGAAAGTCCTATTCAAATTCTGTTATTATATCATTATAGGCTAGTTGTTTGACAGAACTGAAATAAAAACAGAACTTAAAAATATCTTTCACAGAACTTGAAAATTAACTTTGAAATTTGAAGAATTGTTCAAGTTCTCCGAAACAACCCGTACTTAATGTTTTATCGTTAATATTAAAGGTCTATATTTGTTCAATGCTTGTTTTAGGCATGGATATTTTCAACAATCGCAAATTCAGAGCCATGTGAATATTTCTCACATAATTATCACCGTAACGAGGCACAGCGGTCTAATTTAGTTCTGGAATTTAGCAGCCTTCTTTCCTTTGTACCAGGGGCGCAGAGATCGTGGGGAGAGTTTGCACTTCCCCGTCATCACAGCCAAACTTGTTATCTCTCACCCCAGCGGGCGCGGTACTGCGGCCTCTCATCGCGCTTCGAATTAAGAAAACTTTCTACCGAATTAAACCTCGTTGCTCTTCTGCGCTCCGGATCCTTGTGCTGTTTTGACGGCTCTTTTTATGGGGTAAATAAAGGGACTAAAAATGAGTACATTTTTGTTACAGATACTGTTAATAATGTGACTGCATGACCATTTCTTAAAAAAATATTAGTCATTCATAATATATCTGAACACTAAGGACGGGTTGTTTCGGAGAATTTGAACAATTCTTCAAATTTCAAAGTTAATTTTCAAGTCCTGTGAAAGATTTTTTCAAGTTCTGTTTCTATTCCAGTTCTGTCAAGCAACTAGCCTATAATGATATAATAACAGAACTTGAATAAGACTTTCACAGAACACGAAAATGAACGTTGAAATTTGATGAATTGTTCAAATTCTTCGAAACAACTCGTCCTTAGTCACGCAGGTGGCCTTGTTCGAAAAAATATATGGACGAGGCGCGAAAATATTATTATTTTGAAGAACACGTGTTCTGACTTACTCACAACATATTACTGATAGTTTGTTTTGAAATTTGTCAATTCATTCGTTAACGGCCTCCAATCCCGTTTAAAAAAAACGGATAATTTGACTCCATTTTCTTTAAATTCACAATATTTCATATCAGCAAGTTTTTTTCCGTGTAGTTAGTTATTTACGTAAATGGAATTTTTAAATAAAGAACGAAAACGCAACAAGACTTTCAACTCGATCTAGGGTGAAAGATACGCTTGATTTGAAATGGTTGTGGCTAAATTTAATAAGCATATCCAAAAACCGTTCTGTATAACACTCCCAATTCCTCGAGCCTCACTCACCAGTCTCCATTATTTCTTTTATCACATTAAAAATTCGAATGTAATATCTAGATTTTCGAAAAATGTTTTAAATTACGATAAAATATTTTAACATCTAATTGCCAATCCAGTGCTTTTAGTAAGTAATCGAGTGGCAACAGCGCAAACTGAATTTCAAAATATTCACGATTCTGTTCGCAGATAGGTAGGTAATGTACGTTTAATTGGTCTTACGAATGGTTGAACGAAACGCTTACACCTTTCACAATTTTTATTGCCACAAACAGATTACAATAATTATTCATCTAAGAATTCAATAGGATTAGGGGTTTATAAAAAAAAAATTAAATGGTACAACCAATTAGCTATATATATATATATATTACAACCAATACAACCAGTACAACCAATTAGCTATATATATATGCTGATAGTATCGACCACTCTGAGACTAGACTTGGCAGAGTCCCTATAAAGTCGTTATAAAATAAAATTGAGACAAGACTGCATTAAAAGGCATATTCTTAATAGCTACGTTGTAAAATTTGATCTGTTGAACGTAACTTGAAATTAACAGAAAGAGAGTTACAGCAGAGCTTCAGTGGCAGGGCCATAAATATTAAATGATAACAAAAAAAACCGAGGCCAGTTTATGGGAGGTAAAAAATTACGGTTTTTGGCACAAAATACACCCGAAAGAAATTTATGAATTTATCTAATGACTTTCAGCATGATTTTTACTAGAACGTAACCCAAAAAGAAGACAGATTCAAACTAAAACTGTGTTTTACCAAGAAGTAAACTTCAGATGCTGACGTAAAAAACATATAAAAAGTGGAACTTTGAAATGTTTTAAGCGATATCCTATCCCAGGGGATGCCGGAAGCGGAAACGCGGTCACGATTTTAATAAAGTCCATAACATTTCTGCCCCAGGGAAGAAATAGGACCCAATATAGGGGCAAGAAATAACCCACCAGAATACACCATGCATTCTCGTGTCTGTTGTAACCGAACCTCTAGGTTTTATAGGATTTCCTTGGGGTTATTGGCTTAAGGATGCAACGGAGCGATCATAACCGCAAGTGGTTTGCAAAATATTATCCTGCCAAAAAGGGTAAATGTGACCAACCCTGACTTAAACAAACATAAGATTCTTTTATGGCATAACTTATTCATAAGGGTTAATCATAAAATGCAGAGTGAGTTAATTTTGATGTAAACTAAATCTTACAAAAACATTGTGAACCCAGAAATTTTGAAAACCAGAAATTAACCAAACTTATACACAACATTTATATACGCCCTTTTTAGGGGCTTTAATATATAAATAGTAAAAAATATACAGTATGTATTATACATAACTAAACTGCCTCAGTAACAATCTTTTGAATTTGCTAAGTGACAAAGTGATCATGTCTGGTAAAATTATTTCCCTCAATTATTATTCTAGGTAATTTTTTTCATTTTATTTTATTTTAGTGTATTGGGAAACAAACAATTTAACAATTTCAAACAAATAATGACATTTTACATGTTGCATTAACCAGTGAAGTTTCCACATAAAATTCATGTTAGATACAGAAAAAAACATAAACAACATCTTGATCAACACAATGAAAATAACTGAGATATCTAAGATATCTTACACAACTTAGTGAAAATAACTGAGATATCTTACACACCTTAGTGAAAATAACTGAGATATCTTAGATATCTTACACACCTTAGTGAAAATAACTGAGATATCTTAGATATCTTACACACCTAACGAAAATAACTGAGATATCTTAGATATCTTACACACCTTAATGAAAATAACTGAGTTATCTTAGATATCTTACATACAGCAGGGGCAGAGGGTGCATACGAGTATTTGTAATTAACAATCTGATTTAATTTTCTCCAATACGCATTTAGTAAACTGAACCAAGGAAAAATGAAAAATATCGGCATCTGAAAATATATTACTGTATTTTGTGCATGTCCTTCTGAAAAATTAACGCAATGAGGAAAACATATGGTATTTAGTCACTGAAATTGATCCCGACTTTTAGTATTATGTGGTGAAATCCGAAAGCTTATTTGCAAGCAATTTTGGATTACCAAATGCATTATTTAGTATTTTACATAAAAAATACCCTAACTAACTAACTAACTAACCATCACGCCGTTTCCCCGCAGGGGTAGGCAGAGAGGACGGACCGCCAAACAACTCGGTCTTGGCACACACTCCTTGCCTCATTCACATTCATACATCGTCTCATACATACTCTTCTATTATTCTGACTCTTGACATGGCCCGACTCGAGTATCTGATTCACTTGATCGTGCCATGTCTTCCTCGGGCGTCCCCGACTTCTGCTACCATTCACATTTGCATCATATATCCTCCTTACACTCCTATCTTCGCTCATTCGCTCTACATGCCCAAACCATCTAAGCGTCCCTTTCTTAATCTTACTCATTACGCTTACATCAGCCTTGCACTCTTTGCGGATCTCCACATTCCTCACACGATCAAACATGGTTTTACCACACATACGCCTCAGGGATCTCATTTCAACAGCATTTAATCTACTTTCATCCTTTCTTTGCCAGTTCCATGCCTCACTTCCATACATCAAGGTAGGTACCAGCACTCCGTTGTGGACTGGAAAAATACCCAGTTAGTGAAAATCCTCCTGTCGACAAATTAAACAAATTCATTTAATTTTAAAAAGGGTTGTAATTCTTAATTTTAATGACTTGACTTGTAACGTTTCTGTAATTATTTTAGCAGTCGAGTGGATCGAGTTCAATACCCACCGCGGGAACCGATATACTTCCTTCTCAGAACAAAAATGGCCTGATACAATTTTTTCTTTAAAAAACACATTGAATTGTTATAAAGGCGTTTTCAAATCAAATAAGTAATAATAATGCATGTTTAAAAGATCTTATAAAACTTTAACCTTGGATAAACTCTTCTTTGATTGTTTTAAATCTCTTCCACTCCTCAACTGTACTCGCTCATAAAAAATATGTTTTCCTCTCGCGATTTTCACGTTTAAAATTTTAAAAATAAACTTTAATGTGGCAACCAATGTAATGTGAGACCGGCAAAACGCCATTTTCAAATAAGAGTTTTAATTCTAAAAAGTTAGTCTGTAATATCTGGCCATATCCGCTACCCCTCCCCTATACAACCTCCCATAGTAGGAACATACACAGCCTGAAATTCAATTATGAAAGCAGCCATTACGAACAAAAGTGCAACCCTAATGGCATTAATTTTCCATGAAATTTTCCCCTAACTAACTAGCCATCGCGCTGTTATTTTCTCCGCAGGAGTAGGCAGAGAGAACAAACAATACATTCTTATACATACCATTTTGTTATTATGACTCTTGACATGGCCTGATTCAAGCTTTTGCATTACTTGTCCTTCTACCATAAACATTCGCGTAATATATTAAATGGCTCAATGGCTCAGTCACAATTTAATTTTCTTGCTCCTAAAATTTTCAACAATTTACCAATAGAAATAAAGTCAATAGGGAATTCTCTTCACACCAAAAAATCACTTATTAGTAATTATTCACATGTAGAAACACTTCAGACACAAGAATACATAGTTTTTATAATTTTCAAAAATCATTTATTAAAGTTATAATGACTTTAAAAACAGGCGCGAACGAAATATTTCAATGCAGCTAAAAACGCCCGGTGATTGATCAAGCGTTCAAGGGCGAACGATGACGTCACTGTTGACCGGCCTGAGTAGATCCTGCAAACCGATGGCACGGGCAGCGGCAAAGGTGTGACGTAGCACTTGTGACGTAGCGGTCAAAATGGCGCATGACCGTTTTCAGAGCCGAAATAGCACGCAATTTTTAAAACAACTACAAAAAATTGAAAATGCATTTAAAAAAAAGAAAAAAAAGAGGCACATAATAAAATAATTATCTTTATTGAAATAAATTATTTACAAAATGCACGAGAATTCCATATTGCCAAATACAAGTTTCAGGAAGGCGCTTGGGGATTTCTTGATGAGTGAGTGTGATAGTGTCGGTAACCTGCTTCTCGTACTCAGATAGAGGTGTATATATTGTTTACATGTGTGAGGAAGCAGATACATGTATGTAAGTATATGTATGTATGTATATATATATATGTATATATATACTTGCGTGTGCATGTGTATGTATGTATGTACATATGTGTACTACTTTATATATTTGTGTTTATTTTATAGAAAACTTTGGCAATTTTTGTTATTGAAAAAATAATTCTATAATAATTTAAATAATTCTACCAAAATATGTTTACACTAGACTTAAATTCAAACTAACCATTCCTCCATTGGTCACCATGAAACAGGCAGCTGCCTAGTATGGTACTCTAATGTATCTTCTCTAAATAAATGTATCAATCATGTAACAAGTAGCTTTAAATAAATAAATATTCTCCTAATTCTCGTCCATTTTCTCTACATATCCGGACTATCTAAGCCAAGGCTGCCCAACCTTTTTAACAGTTGGGCGAAATTGACGATTTTGAATCACTGGCGGGCCACTGAATATATGACGGTTCCTATTTCCATGGGGGGGGGGGGGTTGTTAGAGAATTTCTATAAAACATAATTCCCCACAAAAAAAATTCAAAATGAGTGCTCCCCACAAAATATTATTTGAAATCCATGGGGGGGGGGGGGTGGTAAGGAACTTCGCTGAGAAAAAATCCGCGACACTTTTTCAAATTGGCGGATTGGCGGGTTTTTTGAAAATGGTTCACGCGGGCCTGGGGTTGGGCAGCCTTGATCTAAGCGTCCCTTTACAAGCCCCGGCATTCCGAAGTTATACCGTTTAATTTATACACTTTAAGATTTTAAATTAGTCTAATCTAATCGTTATGAATGTCTATTTTATATTTTCTACTTTTTTATTTAAGTCTTCCAATTTTCAGCATGCTTATATATTGAATTCGTATGTTTACACTAGACTCCATACAAAATAACTATATTCCATTGGTCGCCATTAAACAGGTAGCCGCAGTGTAAATACATTAAATCACCACAATTATCTGTAAATGTCCATATCAAATATCATGTGTATATATAAAATCACCACAATTATCTGTAAATGTCCAGGTCAAATATCATGTGTATATATTAAATCACCACAATTATCTGTAAATGTCCATGTCAAATATCATGTGTTTATAAATAAATAAATACTAAATGACTATAAATACGTAATGAATTTATAGAATTGTAATAAAGGCACTGTTTATTTTATTAATGCTGACGCAAAAGTTTTTTTGACTCATTACAATAATTACTTCTTTACAATTTTAAATCTAAATCTGGAGAAAATTCAAAATATAGGTATAATTTGGAAGGGACTTCAAAGACAGCCCAGCGTTGTTTAAAAAAAGAGATCGTGTTTCTTCTTTTAAAACACAAGTGTATACGGTACCCGTGTATTTTCACGCCGAGAAAAGCAGGAAGTAAACAGATCACGGAGACTGCGGTAGGTACTTCCTAATCCAGGGGTACCCATACTTATTTTTGGCGGGGCCAATATTTAACTAACTTAATTTTTTGTTATTGTCTTCTCCAGACTTTTAGGTTTTGGGCGTATTTTGGGTTTGCCTTAGCAAATTGACCGACCAGTAGGGGCTGCGTTGAAAAATGAATCGGGTTCCAAGTTCCCACCAAGTCTTCGTAGATTTAATTCTTTTGCTGGCCTACATCTACATTCCTAAATCATTGCACAAGCAATTTTTTTGCCTTTAATGACGGTTGTAGGAAATTTTAAAACATTACCAGGTTATTAGAAACCCGGGAATGTTTGTCTTTCTTAAATATAAATAAAATGTTGTCGTGAAACATGCAAGAAAAATGATAAATTTTCTACGTTTGCCATAATTTCATAACTGCAAAATAGCAGATAGAAGGTTCCTGTCAAAGAGTCTTATGTTTAACCACCCTTGGTACCTGTGACGAAAGTATATTTTTTTAGATTGCCTATTTTATGTCATATCTAATATCAATTTTTCATTTATTTAATTATTTCATAATTAGAATAAAATAATACATAAACACTGATTTTATTTAATAAAAGTATAAATTTATTTAACTAAACATCAAAACACATATTTTTTCTTTCGTCCCTTAACATGCATGTACAAGTTTTGGAGTGGACTAATGATGTTGCAGTTTGATACCTTCGATATGGACTTTTGCCGAATATTGAATGAAATCTTAATTTATAGAGTGATAAAGTGTTTAGGAAACTCGGTTGGGTACCCCTGGCCTAGCTCGTCTGGTGTGTGGTGGATACGTAAGATATTGACAGAAGATCGCTTTCCCGGCGAGGATATTCCTCGGGGGCCCGAGCCAATCAAAGAGGAAAAATTTGTACCCGAGAGAAACCCGGGAAATGAGAAAACAATCATTCTTCCTTGGGGGTTTTCACGCTGGAAAAGGAAATGCAAGCCTATCCAATAAATAACGAATCAATTCGGACCAATCCTTATAATACGATAATGCGAATAAGCATTATCATTATTTTGGATTTTATTGGTGAAAATAATTATGGTATTGATTTGTAATTTCCTTGTGTAAATAAGTTTGTTTAAAGTTTCAGCGCCCCATGGAGATTTTTTGAAATCTTCAATCCGCGAAATCGGACCATTTTTTTAATAAATCGGATAGACATGACATCATTGGTTACCATGAAACAGGCAGTTGCCTAGTATGGTGTTCCAATGTATCAATGCCTTGTAAATGACTATTAAAAAAACATGAATTTTATAAATAAATTTATGGATGCGAAAAAAAAAAAGCCAAAAATCAGAAGTAAGTCAGAAGCCAAAGAAACGTAAAAACTCATGTCATAATGTCAGTCGAAATTCTGACAGGGAGCAGATTCTGGGTTGTGTTTTACTGTTTAAATATGGATGTATTAACTACCGTAGGATCAGAGATCGTAAAAATATTAGTTATAAATTTTTTGTGCAAAAATTCTTCTGCTATAATAAAACGATTACCGTTGTACCAAGAAATGAAGCTGTCAGAAATTCAAAACGTCAAAATCAACGGAACTAAATAAAGAAAATCGTGGACCGGACATTGATTTCTAGTGATGGAAGGAGCTAAAAAACGGATTATTTTATTATTTAAAAAATGCGTTTCTGATTTCTTTTGTTACGTTTTAAAAACGGTATCACATCTAACATCTACATACAAGCATACACTTCACCACAATCTTTATACATATTCCGTGATGATGAACACTGTAATAGTGTGCAAAATGTTGGCTAAAGAAGGAGGTAGCGCAACACGGCATAATATCCCAAAAATAAATCACTACAACACTAATTAGATTCATGATCGATTTTTCAATTGGCAAAACTTGTTATAAAAAGGAAGAAAATCAGGACCTACTCTGTGGTGTTAATTATAAAATTTACATGTTAGATTACCGACAATGTTTTAGCGAGAAGCAGAAGAGAGGTAACGAGTGTAATTTAGAAATTTTAGGAAATCCCTTAAGCCACGCAATCCCAATTTTTACAGATTTATAACAAGTTCCTCTTTAACTCTTTAAATTTTTAAGTACAAATAAAAGTTACTTTCGAAGATAATATGTATACATTTGTTATGCCGAAACGTTAATTATACGAAAATCCCTCGATAGAAAAAAATCGCAAAGTAAGCTCCGAAAATTACTGAAAGCACGTATTGTTCCGTTATTTAATATGTTATAGGCCTAAAAAAATACACAGTACTTCTTAAAATGCAAATAAAGCATTTGTCGAGATTTTTGCTCAATTTCAAACGAGTCGTGTTTTAATGAATATTTTCGCTTAATTATTATCGTTTTTTTAATATAAGCTCGCTCCCTCTAACATTCGCATTTACATATCTCCCTTTCAAACCATCTTTGAACGCTTTTGAATGGTCGAGGGAATTTTATATAATTAACGTGTCGGCATAACAAATGTTCGGATATTATATTAAAAAATGGCATAAATATTTTTTTAAAGTTAAAAGCTTAAAGAGTTAAAGAGAAACTTGTTATGTAAAGGGTTTTCCAATAATAGGTGTTGTTAGTGTTGTATATTTTTCACGTAAAAGATAAATGGTTTCGTTGCTTGTGTGGCACGTAACGCCGTCTTGTTGAAAGTAAACGTTGTCCAGATCAACACCATCCAATTCCGGCCATAAAAAATCATTAATCATCTCTCAATCGCGCAATCCATTCACAGTAACTGTTGCTTCAGCCTCATTTTCGAAAAAGTAAGGTCCAATGATTGTCATATTAACGGACCATAAACCGCACCAAACTGTCACACGTTGAGGATAGAGAGGCTTTTCAACAATAACTCTTGGGTTTTCTATATAAATGGGTGGAAATTGGGAATGCGGGGGCTTAATATTATAGGGTATTTGTTCTCCTACCTACTAAGGTTTAATTGCGAAATTACCAAACGCGATGCAGTGCGGTGATCAAAATATTAAGCCGCCCCGAATATGCGCGGAATGTTTGTTTATCTTTGAAGATTTTGGCGTCCTGAGAATGTTCGATGTGCAGAATGTAAAGTTCTTCAGGGAATATTTCAGACCGCTCGGTGTTCAAACCATCCTCAGCTGCAGGCTTGCTATGCTAATACAACGGGAGCGCGTGCGTCTGACATTACATTTTGATTTATGCGGAGATCCTTAGCGGAATACTATCGGTATGATAAGATTACACTCAGATTGTGATTTTAATGTAAAATACATACATTATCATGTCGTTATTAAAATCTGATTGTGATTTTAACGTAAAATACCAATAATGGTTTAGTAATATTTTATATGGTTTATATGATATGAATCATAAATATTATACTAATAACGGAAGTAAAAACACAAGTCAAGGAAATACAAACCGTTAACAAGTACGAGGGTGGTCTGAAATGTTTCCGACCTCGACGCAAAGATGGCGGTACTCGTCAATAAATGCTAGTGAATGTAGTTTTGCATCTTTTGACAGTTACTCACCAAAGTGTCGGCCATTTTGGACGCGCAGTTTTCAGTTGACGAGTTGGGACACGATGAACGTTCGGGACGTCCAAAAACTGCAACTACTGACGATAAAATTGCTAAACTTCACCAAATAGTGTTAGACGACCGCCGAATTAAAGTGAGAGAGATAGCAGAGGTTATGAAAATATTGAATTACGAGAGCATTATTTACCAAGTGAATGAAACCTCACTTTTTTATATTTGAAGTACTACTAATGTATTTTGACAACAATTTTTCACTATTTTTGAAGTTATAATGTGAGTACCGAACACGAGTCCCAACTGCTCTCAACCATCTGGAAACAGTGATACTATGGCAATCTCAATAGGGATTGTTGGGAGGCTGTAGTTAGTGGTAATGCGAAGGAGATGGGAGGAGGAAGATGGAGAAATACCTGGATATTCAAATCTGATCACCAAACATGGTTAAAGCCATTTCAAGCAACTTTTCAATTCTAAATGGTGGTATTACACCATGACGGCACTGAAAGTATCTACTACTCTGAAACGTGCTGAAAATATACTATTTATTATTTTAAATGAATACATTTTTAAATAATACGAAATAATCAAATAAAATTTATTTATCCACGCCGAGATTTGAACTTGCGACATCCGGAATCGTAGCCGAAAATCGTAACCACTAATTCATGGAAACAGTATTTTTTATTACTATTTTTATAAATTTTCACTATAATTTGTATTTATAGGTATGCATATTTCACGGGATCTATGGGACTGCACTAATCGACCACCATTTCATAAAAAAGTATAAATAAATTAAATATCACAAAATGGCCTCCGAAAATGCAGTCGCATAAAGGAGTGAAGTAGGGGCGCAACTCATTATTTTACCGCACGTTATCGTTACACGCCACTGACTTCATAACAAAACCCGGAGGAAAAAGAATTATGTTCGAACGTCATCTCAAATTATCGATCCATTAAATTTACACGAACTGTCAGTCAAAATAAACAATTTCGGGTCGGAATATAAAAAAGCTGCACGTTAAATGGTTTCGTAATCAACGGGCAGTCAATTAAAAAGCGAACTCCCTCCTCCTGTTTATATTTGTATGTATACCAGCAGTTGACTTTAACTGGTGCTCTGGACAACTAACAACATGGGCAGATGAAGAAAGGAACCTTAACTTTTGACCGGAAAAGATGCCAAAAAAACGTCTGTAACCAAGTGGGTCCTCCGACGACCCCATGCATTTCTCTGTCTTATGGGATTTTAAACTATATAAATTCCAATTATTCAGTCAATTATTAATGGTAACTTATGTATTTGCGCAGGAATACGTAAAATATTAAAATGATATGTCAAGTATTTCAGCTAATATAAGGAGGATAGTAATTTTGGGTACTACCTACTCCCACACTTGGCTGCGGGACACTTTTAAAAAATGTACATCAAACCTCGGGGACAAGAAATCTAAGAAAATCACTGAATTCTGAAAGAATATTTTATGGTGTAGGCATAGTATTTTGGTAAATTATAAATTACAACCACTTGATGAAAGAATTAAAATTATTAAAACTCCCAGATAGAAGAATTGACTTTTATTTTTTAATATTGTTAACGGAATTACAAACAGCCCAAATTTACTGAGCCTAATCACCTTCAACAATCCAACTGTGATGGAATATTCTTTTTAATTGCAACAACAATATTAGGACGTCATTTAGATACACGCTTGTACATAGATTAAATGCAGTTGGCAATACTTTCACGGAAATTGTAGATGTGTTCAACTGCACGGAAAATAGTTACAAGAAGGCTATAATAACATACCTCAATAATAATAATAAATATTTTCATAATACTATTCTTCTGCACGGGTTCTACATAATTGCAACAGCAAATTTTACTTAATGATTACTTTTCCACTTAATTATTATGTGTATCAAATGTTTGTGAAAGCCCGTATGGGCGTATAATATAAATAAATAAATGATACACGTGAACTGTTGTTTGTTCGTTTGCGATCTGCAGACGTGCTCGGGAACGATTACAAGTTATCGATATTTTGGATAAACCCTTTATCATTGTGTTTGTGCGAGTACAGATGAAGAGATGATACAACGGAACAAATCGATAAATACGTGAAATTCATTATTTCTAAATAAAGACTTTAAAGTTAAATTATTCCTAGTGAAATACTGTTCTCCAAGACCATATAATCTTCTTGTTTTATTACTCACAACACAGGTATTGAATTCTTATTTTAAAATTCCTTTATGTATTTGCAGTTATTTTCCCTTGTGCAGCTTTTAATAATTTTAGAAACCATGTTTTAAAACGTAATGGTTAAAACATGTATTTTTTAATTTAATTGAAAAAAAATGTGTTTCACAGTTGAGTGAAGATACGCTGTCGATCTTCGACGGCGTATTTCAAGTCGTAAATCTTGTGAAACTTATTATTATTAGTTATGGCATAAAATCAGTTCCGACTGTTCTGCATTCCTACAGGGTGATGGCAAATCAACGTATTACAGACGTGGTTTTCATACATTGCAATCAGTGGCGGTTCGTGGTCTTTTTCACTGGGGGTTTAGAATATCAATAGAAGATATTATATTTGCATACCTATAAAATATTTATATTTCAGGCCCCTTTTCACAACAACTCGCATTATCTTTTTTAATGTAAACAACACTATATTTCGCCATTGTACAATATTAGGTATAATTAACAAGAATAACTGTAAAATCCTAAGCAATAAGCAAAAATTAATAAATGCAACTGCTTTCTAGTCGAAACCGAAAATAAATTAGAGAAAGCGCAACACCGTATTGCTTTACTAGCGATTTAAAGACAATTAAGACACAATCTGTTTTATTGGAGGATTTACAAATGCAATTAAAAGCATTCTGTTGAAGAAATGCAGGAAAAAGAAAATAAAAATGTTCAACATTTACTATAAACTATTACAGAAAAATAACATTTTACCTGCATCTATGTAGGTACTGCAAAGTACATGTACCAGCGCGGGAGGTGACGTCTCGGCCAATATCGGTGACACTCGTCAAATACCGGAGGTCTCGTAGCATCAAACTTTCTCGATCGCGCCGCACAATGATAGTCTTTTTTTGGCGTAGTTTAGGTATAAGATTTAATCCTCAGGAGGATTATATTTCTTTTTATGTATGAAGTATTTTGTGCTGATTGTATAACGCACAGCGTAGAAATGTCGGGTTGGTATTTGACCGTATATTTCAGTCCCGTCGATTTTAAAGTCAGAATTTTAATGGCACGCTGTTTATAAAGTGCTAATATTATTATAATGCAAGTTTGTCTCATAATCTCATCTTCTTAATGGGGGTTCACTGCACAAAAGCAGAGAAAACCGCCACTGATTGCAACGCCAAACAGTATGGGCGGTAAAAGGCCGTAAACAACAGATGAAACTTCGTTAAATCGCGGTAACATTGAAGATGTTTTGTCCAACTTTGCCAGTTCGCGGCTTCCAGTTTACGGTGATTTAATAACGATGGCTAAACGCCAGGTGCAAGTGCAATTACCTGCTGCATTTTGTGCAGCGGTTCCCCGTAATAAACCCTGATTAGTTTCGGTTAAGTTTTACTTCAATGAAAAGAGCTACAGTAGCTAAGTGCAGTATTAATTAAAAAGTTTTGTTGTACCTTGTAGCTGTTTCAACTCAATCGGTAGAAATAGTAATGTTTTGAAGGGGGATTAAAGTAAACAAATTTTCCTATTTATGATATTAATTTAAATCAGAAATCGAATTACGTTTAAAAATTATTAATTGTGTTATGAAACAGTTCTTTCTAGGTTATTTACAAAAAAAATATTTAATTAAATACATCTTTTGGTCAAAATAGGCTCAATGAAGTGCCGAAAAGTTTAAAAAAAGGCAAAATTAACCCAATATTAAATACCAGAAAAACAATAAATTCCATGCCACAAAATTAGATAATAACCTTTCAAAGGAAATTTATAATACCATGGAGATAAACAAGTTCAAAAAGCAATATCAAATTATGGTTAAGTAAACATGAAGATGAGGAAATCATGATAAATCATGATAAAACCGAAGATAAGGAAATCAAGAAACATAAAAATGATGTCTACAAACACGTAAATGACAAAATTAACAAACATGACGATGAGGTCGACAAACACGAAAATGAGGAAATCAACTAACATGACGATAAGGTGTACAAACACGGAGATAAGGAAATTAAAAACATGATAATGAGGTCTACAAACATGAAGATGAAGAAATTAACAAACATGACGATGAGGTCGAGAAACACGAAGATTAAGAAATTAACAAACATGACGATGAAATCGACAAACATAAAGACGAGAAATTCAGCAAACATGACGAAGATGTCTACAAACATGAAGATGAGGAAATCAACAAACATGACGATGCGGAAAATCATGACGTATCACTAACTCAACAACCTACAGTCCGGCTTAAGGAATCTCTAGTGAGGAGGACTGTGAATATACCACTATAGGTACTATGTATTAAGTATATAGCAAATAAAATAGGAATTCACAATAGGATCACTTACCGGTCCACACTGGTTAGGCGACATGTAAACGCAGAAAAAGTAAACGGAAGGTGAAGGTACTTACCTGAAAAGAAAAAGAATCATTAGAACAATAAGTAAAGGTACATAGATGGCATAATATGATTATTAATACGAATGACTTTGGTGTAATGTTCGATGGTCATTATAATTAATATCGAGAGTTAAAACTCATAATTTCATATCATTTATCGAACTCGTCGATGTACTTGTTCATTAGTTTAATGTTAACAGCGGATTAGCGGCACAGGTAGCACAAATTTATGCAATTATGCTAATCCCAATAAAACGACGCGTTAGTTCATTACGCGGACAGATTTAGCAAACGTTAATTTATGGAAATATGTTTAAAATTATAATCCGAATAAATTATTTAACCGAAAGACAAAACAAACAAGACTCGTTGTTTTTATAAAATAATACGTTTAAATAAATATCTAATATAATATTAATAGACCAATAGATTTTATCATGATAACGTCCAACACACAGGAAATACATCGATGAGTACATATTATTATTGGAAAAAGGTTACAGAAGTTAAAAAAGTTTAAAAAAGTCACAGTTTTTGAACAATATTCCCTAAACAATGTAGAAATGTCTCTTTTTTGCATGCACGAGTTAAATTATGTTCTAAGGAAATGACCTACACACGACTTGGCGGTTTTATGTCTGTGTATAAGTAGGTGATAAAAAATCATACAAATGAAATACATCTGCTGACTGGTAAAATTTAAAACTTCAGCGCGGATATTAGCATAAAATTTATTAGGATTAGTTCGAATTAGATTTATTATATTACTAACAGTGAGATTGTGTTGTTAATATGTTTTAAACGGGTAGTAAAACAATAGGGTGAATGAATCGACGCTTTTGTAGATAAGTAAGTCCGGTTATTCGTAACCCGGGAATATTGTTTTATTTTTTTTCAATTAAAAAAGGTAATCAAATTTCAATCAAAATGGAAAAAAGTTTTTGTTTTCATTCACATTTCAATAATTAAATGACAAAAATTATATATTATAACAATAATTGAATTCCGTGACGAAATAACAGTTTCATAAATAGACGCATTTGTTTACATGGCGTAAAATGTCCCATGTTGACGAGCAGCGATGCGGGTGTAATATTGACAGAGAATCAACTGGACAGACCGAATGTAGTTGGCAGTAATGAAATAACAAATAATGGGAGGAGATTAAATCGAATGAAACACAATTAAGTAGGGGGATGTTTAGACGATGGGATAATAGTCGTTAAAGAAAATGATGCAAATGCTGGATATAAAACAAAGGATAAATAAAACAAAAACAAGCAAGGGCTTTGAAATGATTACTTAAAAATTACTATTGAGTGTAAATATTACTATTGCTTTTTCATTTCGAATTTTGTGAGTTATGTATAAACTAAAAATATTCGAAGAAGATAAAAGGAGAACAAAAACCCGTCGCCGCAACAGCCCAGATGAGAGCAGTCGCCAGGTTAGCAAATTTGAATGTTCCCGGGAACCGTATCCCGGTCGCGACATTTTTTCAGAATTTGATAAACTTATATTCATTCAATGTTACATATTATTAGTATTGTGAATTACGCATTACAAAACCTTGACTTATAAACAAGTTTGAAGACAATCGTTCATTTACAAAGCATTTCAAAAACGAACACAAAAACGCACTTTTAGGTACATATTATGGAAATTACACTTTGTTCCAACAATAACTACAAGACATGCACAAAATGGGTTATTAGATTCTTAGTTGGGGTTAATTAAGTAATTTATGCGTCTTTAGATTGAAACGAAACTTTGGCAAGTGTCACTTTAGACAAAAAAAGTCCATGGCGGCAAAGAGATCGTTTAATAAGGTAAAATTTGAACTCTGAATTAAAATGCATCTTTTACCATCAATACCGACTATTAACTAAGTAATTGTAAATGTAATTTGTGTAATTTCCATGATCTGTGACTATTAAAAATGCGGCGGTTAGGTAAATATTACGGAAAAGTCTTTAATACTGACCAAAAGCTTCGTTAAAAATCATGTAAATAATGAAATATTACATCGTGCCTGTCTTCAAATAGATTAGCGATAGCCATCTTAAATCATACGCATACATACAACATACTTCAACATCTAATTCCAGCAAATATTTACTCTGTATATCTTACACTGTTTAAAATGGAATGTAAATAATATTTTACAAGCGCATCTTCAGACGCATTTCCACTGTCCAGTCCGGACCAGCACCAATAAAGTACTTTCATGTCGGCAGCGGTAAACTTAAAGAAAGGGAGATACTGTATTATTTATAAAGCAAGACGCCTACGTTAGCTCACAGCTAAGCCAGTTCTTGTGATGGTCCATGGATCGGTCATACCGTCTGATTCAGTTAATTATGATAGTTATCTCAGACTAACGCAGTATGGAACGTGGTAATATGTAGGTGCTGCGGTGTTTTACTTTAATAATAAGTTGAAAGTAAAGTCAAGGAAGGCTTGGTCAATTTTTGATTTGGATTGTAACTGTAACTGATCGTATCTGATGGAGGACCCACAGACGTGCCTTGTGGGATACCGGAGAGAATAAATTTCTATATTACATTATTCGAACAATGCTGACGAATCTTCAGAAAATATACAAAATAAAATCAGGAAGAAAATTAACTTAAGTAAGATTGGTGCAAAAGTGATTGGTGTTAATGCGATATCTAAAAATAGAATACTTATAAAATGTTCGACAAAGTACGATGCGGAAAAAATGAGTAAAGCTATTGGAGACGAGTTCAAAGACATCAGCGCTACAGAAATTAAAAAGAAAAGACCAACTATAATACTTAAGGGCATTGCTAATGACTATAATAAGGATGATATAATACAAGATATAATCGAACAGAATGAAGATATCAAGGATGTGATGATAGATAAACCAGAAATTGAGATGACGTTAAAAAAGATCTTGAAAAACAAATATAATAACACATCTAATTACATAATAGAAGTTAGTACTGAAATAAGAAGAAGGCTAGTATATACCGGTAAAATCTATGTGGGATACCAGAGAATACAAGTAGAGGATGCCCATCCTCTAGTGCAATGCTATCACTGCCTGGGCTTTGGACATACTTCTGTCAGGTGTCTTCATAAAGAAAAGGACAAACCATTGTGTACACACTGTGCTGGTGATCATTCCTACAAAGATTGTGCTAACAAAGATAAAGAACCTAAATGTAAAAATTGTGATAAAAAAAATAAAAAAATGAACTGGAATATTGACATCAGGCATTCTGCAAACGATAAAACGAAATGTGTTGTGTATAAAAAAATGAGCTTTTTAGCAAAAGAAAAAATAGAATATTGACTAGAAATAAGATTAAACCTGTCTCAAAATAGATTTAGTGTTATTACATTTTATTACATAAATATCGTTATAAAAATTATAAAAAATGACAAATTAACTAACAAAAATAACATTATTATATTACATTATTTTTTTAATAGTAATATCATAACGTCACCTTCAAAAACATTTTTTTGTTTACTTAAACATGCATTTTTTCACTGTGTACTATATTTCACATTCATAATTATAAAAACAGCTTTTAAATTTTTTTTTAAATATGAAAAATATTCTGAAATAACACTAGATGTGAACATACAGTTTATTTTATATTTATTAAGCCTTTATCAAAAATTACTTGTACCAATTAGCTTCAAATACAATCACTTTTATTTTGTTAAATATTTAACATTAAATTCTTCAATTTATACTCAAAATATGTCTGTTAAACAAAACAAGAAAACAATTAATTACCATCACGAATTAAATGGCGCAGAATAATTTTTCTTATATAGATAATGATAATGAAATAGAAAGTAGTACAGTAAATAATTTAGAAGATTGGATAAAAAAACAAAACATAAATTCGTCTGATAATCTTGTTTGTATTCAATTAAATATTAGATCTATACAAAAATATTGGGATGTATTGCATATATATTTAATTAATTGTTTGAAGCATATTGACATTCTGATGCTATGTGAAACATCTGTACAAAATGAAAGTATGTGTATTTACAATATTCCTGGATATAATGCATATAACTACTGCAGAACTGATAAGTCAGGAGGAGGAATTATATTGTATATAAGAAACAAATTTGAATTTAGACTAAAAACATTAAAATCAATACATTTTGAAAATATATCAGGAAAGCTCATACTCCAGGACAAAACTAAAGTCAATATAATAGCTATCTATAGACCTCCTAATTTCAGTAAATCTTCATTTCTGACGGAATTATCATCATATCTTGAGACAATTAATAGTAAGGAAAATATTATCTTACTTGGAGATATAAATCTTAATTTGCTTGATGAACAAGATAATATTGTAACTTCGTATGAAAACTTACTTACTAACCATTATTTAACTAAATGCATCAATGTAGTAACCAGAGAAGCTGTATCAAATGGACAAATTACTCGCACGTGTATTGACCATATATTTGCCAAATTTAGAGGCAAGAAAATAACAGCTTGCGTCAGTGAAAATAATATTGCCGATCATTTTATCACTGCTATTAATATAAAATGTCATAAACGTCAGGTAGACTTTGCAAATAAGTATATTCAAATCATCTCACAAAAGGATATTGATAGACATATCAGAGATTATAACTGGAGTAAACTTATAGAGGATAAGGATTGTATTTCATTATATGAAAAAATAAAATCTTTATTTAATAAATTTTACAAGAGTAGTTCTAAAACGATAGTGCAAAACCCGAAAACACGACCTTATGCAATAAATGAATGGGTAAGCAGTGAATTATTATGTCAAATAAATAAAAGGGATAAACAATATAAAAAATGGAAAAGTACACCAACAAACAAAACATATGAAACAGAATACAAAAAATCACGAAACCTTGTCAATAAACTTATAAATAAAGATAAAACTAACTACTATAATAATAAATTTAAAAACTGTTTTAATGATACAAAAAAAACCTGGGATGTGATAAATAATATTTTAGGACGTAAACCCAAAAACGATTGTGATGAAACAATAACACGATATATGTTAAAAGATAGAACTGAGGATTCTGTGTCAAATGATTTTGTGAATTACTTCTCGGATAGCATCAGCAACATGTTACATAAATGCAATCACAAAGCTACTAATATTGTACTGGAAGAACTGCCTCACAGTTTATTTATACCAAGAGCTACTATAACTGATATTGAAAACATTGTTAAAAAAATGAAAAATTCTAAAAGCACAGGTATTGACAATATAATAATGTTTGATTTAAAAAGAAATATAAAAACTCTTGGGCCAATAATTACTCATTTAATCAATATGATAATAAAGCAAGCAAAAATTCCACAAGAATTTAAATGTAGCATTACTAGACCAATATTTAAAGGTGGAAAACACATTGAACTGGGAAATTATAGGCCTATTAGTATACTACCTGCGTTAGAAAAAATTCTCGAAAAATTTTTATCAAATAAATTAAATAATTACATTGAAAAATTCGCTATCATAGATCCAAATCAATATGGCTTTCAAAGAAAAAAAAATACTGAAAAATTACTGCAAGATTTTTCCAATTACATAAATAATCAATTAAATAATAAATTACATGTTATTGTGTTATTTATCGATAACTCTAAAGCTTTTGACACAATTAACTCTAAAAAACTGCTAGAAACCTTAGAAAAAATTGGAATAAGAGGAAATGTGTTAAATTTATTTAAAGATTATCTTAGAAATAGAAAAATATGTACCAAAATAAATAATACTTTTAGTAAAACAAAGAATGTATCTGCAGGAGTTCCACAAGGTTCCATATTGGGACCTACACTATATATAATTTATGTAACTATAATGAAAAAACTTTTCTCTTTTGTTAAACATTTTGTATTTGCAGATGATACGGCATTGGTCATATCACATAAAGATCTAAAAATTGCAATTGAACTCATGCAAATTGACTTTAATCAACTTTGTAAATGGTCACATGATGCAGGACTATTAATAAATGCTAAAAAAACCAAAGTTATGCATATAAGATCACCTAATGCCAGATTTCAATTTAATCCTAATATTATTTCTCATAGTTTTAATTGCATCCATAAAAATATCCCGACTAATTGTAAATGTGAAAGCTTAGAATTAGTTACAGAATATGTCTATCTTGGTGTTACAGTAGATTGCTTTTTCAAATGGGACAAACATATTAAAAAAACCTGTAAAAGACTCAGATCAATTGCTGGCAGAATGTACACATTAAATTTTTTCCTATCAATTGAAACACTTAAAATAATTTATATGTCAATGGCAGAATCTATTATAAGATATGGATTAACCATATGGGGAAATACTAGTATAACCAATCTGAAACAAGTCCAAGTTGTACAAAACGCAATTGTAAAATTACTAGTCGTTCCTAATATTTTTAAACAGAGACATAATACACCGTTGCTGTTTCAGAGTGCCAAAATTTTACCTGTTAAGGCTATACTATGGCAAAAAATCATAATTCAGTATATATTTACCCCGCAGCATAAAGAAAAATTAGAACATAAATACAGTACTAGATTCACGCGCAATGACGGGTTAATAGTTCCGAAATTTAATAATAAATACGGACAGAGAACGTTTGAATACAACATACCGAAGATATTTAATTTATTACCTGACACTATAAAGCAATGTAAATCTATGAATAAGGTTAAATATATGGTGAAAAATTGGCTATCGGAAAAAAAATATTTATTTTAATATGTATGAAATATTGTATGAAAAAATTGTTAATTCTGTAGATGTAAGATGTAAATTATAACTTTAAAAAATGTATTTGAAACTAACTTTAAGCACCTGTTGACAAGCCAATTCAATCGGCTTAGCAGGACTTGTTTTTGATATTATGTATTAACTATTTATTCAATAAAAAAAAAATAAAAAAAAATAAAAATATCCGACTGATTGCAAAATGGAACGTATTAAAAGCAGTGCGCTGTTTTTTTAAACAAAACGCTGAAAATTCTCCACACCCTTGAAATGCCAGCAAATTTGAAGAGGATTTTCTACGAACTCCTTGCCTTAATTTTATGGTATTTTGAACCTTAAAAAATGTTCCCAGCATAATAAAATAAATAATGTATCTTATTACATATTATGTATTATATAATTACACTGGTCGACATTTATTTTTTTAAGTGCTGTCCCTTAAGCATAGCTAATTTTTGTATGTGTATTTATTATCCATAAACTCGAAATGAAACAAAAACAAATTTTAATAGGTCAGGTTTTTTTATTATTCAACAAAGTTTTTTTACATAATTCTTCCATAGTATGACGGGTACTTACTTAACAAAATTTCAAAACCAATTCAATTTAATTTTTTTTTGCTCCTGATTTGCGCTTGTGAGTATTTTGAGAGTCTCTCTGCAGGGTCCAGCAATAGTCTGCTAGCATAGGTGGACTCCACTTTCCTTGGTATCACTTTTCCATATTCGCAGTGTCCTGGTGAAATCGTTCGCCGTGCTCGTCACTGACATCTCCCATATTTTCGGGGAAAAAATTCAAATGTGAGTGAAAGAAGTGTATTTTTAGTGACATGTTACATCCCATATTTTTATAGACTATGAGCATTTCAGACACAATGCTGATATAGTCTTCACTTTTATGACTTCCAAGAAAGTTCTAGACAACATTCTTGAAGGCTGACCAAGCGGCTAGCTCGACTGGTCTCAACACTGTTATAAAATTCGGATCAGTCAAGACCTCCCTTATTTGTGGTCCCACAAATATTCCTTCTTTAATTTTTGCGTCGCTGACCTAAGGAAAATTTTGATTTAAGTAAATCATGCCATTTCCATCCTTAGAGAAGCCTTTTGAAAAAATTTCATCAATCCCAATTTAACGTGTAAGGGTGTAAGATATGTTTAGATTTTAGTAAGGGAGCATGTTGAAAATTCTTCGTGCCAGGTTTAAGGTGCTTTCTAGTAGACCAGTCCTTCTTGGCATAATGGTTTTTCCTGTCTCTGCTGTCCCACTCGCACAGAAAACAACAATACTTTGTGTATCCCGCTTGAAGTCCTAGTAGGAGCCCTATTATTTTTAGATCACCATATATTTTCCATTCGTATTTTACAAATTTATTTTTTGTTAACAGCAGCTTCATGTTGTCAAAGTTCTCTTTCATGTTTGCAGCATGACCAAATGGAATGGATGGTCAAAAATCAAAACATCAATTTTAACTCACGAATAAAAATGAATTAATACACATTTTAGTAAAACTTAAAACCCATAAAAACCTGACGTGATAGAAAAAAACTAATCACATATCTGAAATCAGCGTGAAATTTCCTGTCAGATTTGGCTACTTTCGTTAAAGGGACAAAAAATGTGTTGACCAGTGTTACTTACTTACTATTTTTCGTCACTTGCAAACATTGATTTTTCTTATCAGTAAAAAAATTATCTAAGTTAAGAAAACATGTAAGTTATGAAAAATGGCTATGGCGCGGTGGGCCGCTCGGCTAGCTGACTCACTAAGGATTGAAAGGCTTGGTCAATTTTTAAATATTCAGTTTGTAACCGATCTAATCTAACTGAAGGCCTACACGACGTACCGACGTGCCTTACGGAATACCGAAATGAATAAATTTCTATAAAACGCATGCATTATTTACGTATAACATGTCATTGATTGAAAGAAAGTTGGATTATTTTTATTTGAGTTTAATGATGCATACTTTAAAGTCAATTTTGTTCCTCCATCATCACCTATTACAATGTTATATTGTGACTTGTTAATAGCTTTCAATATAATGACTTGCCCAAGGAATGGAAAGTATGAAGATAATCGATTTGCATGTTTATCTTTTTATAAAATTAATAATAAAATAATGTGTTACGTTGCATACGATATGAACACTGATTAGTAGACAACACTGCATATTATAAGTTGTTGTTAAACTGGTTATAGGTTATCAATAGTCGAACACTTATTAGTAGACAACATTGCATATTATAAGCTGTTCATAGGTTAAACTGGTTATAGGTTATTAATAGTTCAATTCTAGGTATAAGAAAGAAACATAGAAATACAAAATAACATGTTCTTGAGGCTTTGTTGAGGGATATAATAAAAACCAAAGCACCACTACCTATTTGTTAAAATGCCAAGTATCATTGTCATTAAAAAGTCTGCCTAGAAGAACGCTCGATTGTGCCAAAACCGGTAGTTGGTATAAAAACTAAAATGAAGTGGCGTATAAAAGAGTTTTAATGTCTGACATCTTCGCTAGATTCCACGTTTAAGAGCACAGAGAATAATCTAAAGTAATATATAATTAACTGTTCGCAATGTCTGGGTTTACATTTCAAAGACAATAATCATTGCATCTAGACTGCTATGCATTTAAGCTGATTATTTGCAAACTAGTTGATGATCCGGTAACTCGTCGACTACATTACAATTTATTGAAGCGGCTTCAATCTTTGAAGCTGATGATTGTTGATGTTTAATCCGGACTGGAGTGTGTACAGTATGCAGTAGAAGAGTATGCAGTATTCCAATGCACTGATGAAAGACTTTGGATTGTGCACTGAGCGCTGAGCGGTGCACTGCGGACTGCAGTTATGTCAACAAGATTTGCATAGCACGGCCGCCTTCAATACAAAGTAGTGTCGATAACATGCGGCGGCTTTTGAGCGAAGGTTGCTCTGAAAGCGATAGATTTTGTGCCAATATGCAATTGGCACAAAAGACAGGTTAAATTGATTAAAATCGCCTGGGAATTACACGATGTTTACTGTAAGTCAATCTTTCTTTATTCCATAATTGTACCTACATAAGAACATTACACGGAATGTGTAAATACGAGATAATCACAACGGATTTATTATTTTTTATTTGCTTAATATCAACGCCCTAGTGGGTTTTTACATTAAACATGGTTTTAGTGCTTGGTACAGAGATAATATACAATAAATATTAAGGTTTGGATAGTAAACAAAAAAAATAACATTATTCATGGTATATAGATGCATATAAATGTAAATAATATACACATAAGAAAAGAGAATAAGAAAAAACAGCATTACAAATATTATAGTGATTTGTTTTAGGGGTATTATGCTGTGTTGCGCAAACTCCTTCTTTAGCCAACTTTTTGGATAGCATTGCGGTGTCCATCATCAGGGCAGATGTGTAATCATAATAAGAGTAATAAGATTACACATATGCCCTGATGATGCACACTGCAATGCTGACAGAAAAAACGTTGATACTCCAAATCAAATCACTATAATATTTTTGCCGTGAAAATCTCAAATCATACCCAGCATTACAAATATACCGAATTTGAAAGAAACTTTCAGTCGAATTTAGGACTGTTATTATCAAATCAGGGCAAATGCAGGTGCATGAAAGCATGTGTTTTTGGACTTAAAAACTTAAAAGTTTACGAGAAACTTGTTATAAATCGGTAGAAATTGGGTATACGGGGGCTTGAATAAATGGGAAATGCATATGCCATTGGCACGACAATAAACTTGAAAATGATTTACTCAACGTGAGTATATTTGACCGAGCGTTAAGTTAGCGGTTTCCGCTGAAACATAAACATTTATTGCAATGCAATGAATACAGAGTTCGGTTTACATTTTAATATATGCGCCGTCATGGAGTCTCCCTCGCATCAGAGCGTGGCGGACTTTACAATGCGACGATGAGTCAATGTTGAACCATCATTAAATGCAAGTAAAACGGTACAAAGACGTTTCTTCTTATGCACTTAAACGAGGACATTCACGTAATGAGGAAATTCATAAATCAACATTCAGAGGTATGTTATTATAGCCTTTTTCTAACTATATTCTGTGCAGTTGAACACATCTACTATTTCTGCGAGAGTATTAATACCAACTGGATGCAATCTAGGTATAAGCGAATATCTTAATGACTCCTAATATGATTGTTGCAATTAAAAATAATTTTCGATCGAGTAGTTCTAGTTGAAGGTGATTGGACTCAATAAATCAGGGACGTCTATAATTCCATTAATAATAAGTCTTCTATCTGAGAGTTTTAATAAATGCAATTCTTTCATCAAGCGGTTTTATTTTAAAATGATCGTTTGTCTTAATAATATATAATGACAAAATACGAAATGTGGAATTTTATGAACACGTGTTCCGACATCGTGACAATTCATTGATATTTTACTAAAATTTTATCAGGAAACCTATCGATTAAAAAAATTTTTTTTAAAGTTTATTCTAAAAATCCCGTTAAGAATGAGTACTGATTTTATTTTTAAGACACTAAATGTTGCTAACCTGAAAAAATTATATTAAAAAAATATCCCGCTTCATGAATTTAAAAATACCCATATGTATGAGGAACGAATAAGCACTAGAGCCTTGAGAGAGTCACACGTAAAAAATTTTAACATCCCAGTTTGTAAAACCTCCTATGGACAAAAAAGTTTTAAATACAATGCTATTAAGCTGTTCAATTCTCTACCTACTGACATTAGAAGCACACAAACCAAAATTGACTTTAAAATTAAAATCATTGATTACCTCCAGTAAGAATATACTTCATTAGTATTTAATAACATATTAAAAGATTGGGCCTAATGTGTATATATACTCGTATGTATACTATGCCTGTTGGTCAAACTGAAATTTTATTAATCAATTACTTAAAATTATTCTCGCTTCGTCTTCATCTTCTACATTCAAGTCGGATACATAGATATAATGTTTCTAGAATTATGTCGTACCTACTGCTCAGGATTGCAATGCTACCAGCTAAAGAAGAAATTGTTGATTGATTCCTGAAGAGATATTATGTTTGCCTGTAATCTGTTCTGCTGTTTACTTTTATCTCTCTTTTTTCTATCCTATGTACTTTTATATCCATGTATGTCTTTGACTGAGTTTTTATTACTGCAATGTTCTCTATTTTCGCAAAGTCGTAAGAATACAGACAGTTAACTCTTCCATAAGCACATCAGTCTTTACTGAAAACTGATGTATTCGGGATGAAATAATAAAGTTAACTGATATACCACGCGGCAATCTTTAATCAACTTACTCACGTATAATGATGCGACAGTCACGGATATAAAATAATGCATTAATCATTCCCATCCAGAGTGCAAGTGGCAATTGACCCACGGCACATTATAGCTGGGTGATACCAATGAGTGTTATTAGTGACAGCTGTAGTATTGTCCGAGATTAAAATGGGCGGTTTGAGAGCAAATCATTGCTAAGACAGCAAATTAAATTGAAATAACCAAACTAATGAATGCAGCTTTTGCAAAGTCAGTAATCGATTGGGAGAAAATAAACCTGACACTGTTTAATGTTTTTTTTTTTAAATTGTATCTTTATTTACGTTACAATTTTTAACCTCATTAGGACAAGCCTGTGTTGAGGTTGATCATTTTAAAAAATAATAAAAATAACACAATGATCATATATTGAGAACAATATTGATACATTAATGTTTCTACAAATTGGGTATATATTAAGCTAATTCCAGCCAATTCATTAAAACATAATGTAGTAAACATGTAGGGTGGCCATATGTTGATATTTGATTGTAAAAAACATAATAATCTATTAATTAAAAAAGGACTAGAGAGAAGGAAAAAAGGATTACATTATAAAAGGTCAAGGATGAAAACATATACATGTACAACATATTTTGCCATTAATTTAACTGTGAGTATGTAGGTAATTTTCTAAGCATTCTAAATAATAATTGGATAGTTTGAATAGCGCCGTTTTTGTGAAAAATCATTTCAAGGGTGTTGTACATTTTATTAAGAGGCTCTTTTATTCCTAGGCTCCATCTAATTTTATTATTCACAAACAGATACAGAAAAACGTATTCATCTTATTTTATTGAATGCAATTGTTAATTCAAGATTTGACTGCCCTGACGCTATAAATTTACTGGCACTACATGTACCTCCGAAGCATGCTAGATGGAATATATTATTTTATAACTATAACTTCGTGTTCAATTCTGTCATGGAGATAATACGTAGACTGGGCAATGAGCTCAGAGATGTGGCTGATATTTTCGATTCATATCTTGACACATTCAAAGCCACATACTTAGTTCAGCACTTTTCAGTTAATAATAATAATAATTGGATAATTTATAGAGCGCAATTTTTTGTGAGAAATCACCTCAAGGGCGCTGTACAATTGATTACGAGTTTGTTGGCACTATCTAATATTATTATTTACAAACATATACAGAAAAACAAAATTTGTCTGGCAGGTCACTTTCGTTTAGATAAACACACTTTTATTAAATGTTAACGACTTTGAACGCAGAGGACAAACACAAACACTGGACATCGATATTACATTAGCTATTTTACCCACAATTACTATTGATGTTTCATTTATTAGAAGATTAGTGGCAAAAGTATAGTAGATATTTCTTTTAAAAGATTGGAGAATTTAGGACTCTTTAGTCGAGGAAAAGTATGAATAGATTCCTTGGATGTTGTTTAAGAGACGGAATCATTGATTAGAACAAATAGTTACGGATTATATCGTCAAATGATTGAAGGATAGTGAATATATCACGATATTACGACGTTTCATAAAAGGCTCTCAGAAAGATGGTAATAAAGAAGTATAGACGTAGAATTATTGCAGACAATATTAGCGATTCCTAAACGAAAATTTGAAACAGAAAAACATAGGTCACATCTAGGACTCGAACCCAGGACCCTTGCCATGCCGAGCACAGCTCTACCAACTGAGCTAATGGGACCCTATCTCCTTTGGTCATATTAAACTGTATCATACTTCGAATAAGAACTACCAACATTGTCTTTATTTTCTTACCGCACATTTTTATTGGCTGCTATCTTTATGCATGCGCCCTTGAGGTGTTTTTGCACAAAAACGGCGCTATACAAGTCATCCAAGTATTATTATTATGTGCCCCGAAAAGGCAAGGGTACTGGGTTGGAGTCCTAGATGTGACCATATCTTTTTCTGTATAAAATTTTCGTTTAGGAATCGCTAATATTGTCTTAAATAATTAAATATTACAATTTAAGGTTTTACTCATTAAGTTATTCCAAAAATAAAATAGGCATAGAAAACTACCTACTGCTTTGATATCGGTTAAAACCTCAACATAAATATCAATTTGTCATGATTGTATATCATGATTTACAAAATAGAAAAATGGTTTAAAAAAGAATCGAATAAATGGGACAACACATCACTGTTTTGTGATGATAATATCGATGTGTTGATATATCATAGCACAAATCATTAATCAATCTGAACGACATAGAAGGCATGGAGAATAAAACTGATTACTTTGTTGTTCTGAATGAGTCTGCTGACAAGATATGACAAATACAGATGATGGTTTATTTTAATTAACGCATTGGGACTACGTTTTTGAAATGAACCGTGATCTAATATGTGCAACTGACTTTGAATTATAAATAACTTAATTTAGAAAATCTACAATAATAGTTGTTCAGTAATTAAGTGTCAATCATGGCAACTATTGTAATAATGATTTTCTGGATAGTCGTAGCTGATAGTGTTACATTTATATTGTCCCTTACTAAAGTTCTCACTTAAGACATTATTGATTTTGTTACAATTATATATTTATATATATATTTTTAACCTAAATACTACCCTTAAACGTTGGAATTTCGAATTAAGTTATTTATCCTTTCTACTATTAAAATCATGTAAAATCACCTACCCGAATTTAGTGCACTTAACCCCAGGACACCCTGTATAAGATTCTAAATGATGCATTTATATTTCATTTAAGTCGGGATGTATTTCAGTGCAAATTCAGGGACTAACTATTATATGTTTTCCTCATTGCCAAGAAAACTTATGAAGGCAAATAATCAGTGGCGGTTCTTCCCTTAGGTCAATTGGTGTTTGACCCCCCAAAATTATAAAACAACAATAATAATCAATTATGTGCATCAAAACAACTGGCCTTATTCTTAATTTATTTAAAATGTAACGCGAAACAGCAGAGCTGCGAGCTGCGGCGGAAAGTGACTAGCAGTGACATCTGTTGTCTCTAATAGAAGCTTTCATTCACAAGTCCACACGATTCGCTGGGTCAATTTGAAGAATGTCCACTTTGGCATCTTCTGTCCCTATGCGCGCCATAGAATAAACGAGATGGCACTATATTTTTTGTCGAAGTAAAAATTAGGTTCCGAAGAAAGCTTAGGGACGCTTAGGTCATGACCGTGGAGGAGAGAACACGATGAATATTATATGTTTTACAGAGATGGTGACATTAACAAATATTGGTTTTTCATTTCAAACGCTTGTAGTGTGTGGAACAACGATTGTTTTTCAATTGGATAGTTCGGGAAAGGTTTGGAATAATTATTTATGTTGTTATCGATTTAGAATGACGCTGAAGAATGAAACAAAATAAAACATGTAAAAGATCATTGTCAAATAGAATTATATTATTTACTTTAATGTTGTACACAACTACACTAAAACTTAATATCTTAAAAATAATTTGCTGTAAGTACATAGATTGTGTATTTATTTCCAATTTACTATATTAACATAATACGCGGACTCCAAATACTATAACAAATTGATATAGATAATAATAAATGGGCATTTTTCACAATATCAAATAAAGATTAGTCACACATTTTTTTCAAATAACCTACCACGATTGGATCCCTAGAGCCGCCTCTGCAAATAATTATACCGATTCAGTGGACATCTTTTATCTCTTAAAAATTGTTACTGAGGCAGTTTAGTTATGTATAATAAATGTTCTGTATAATTTTTACTATTCATATGTTAAAGCCCCTAAAAAGGGAGCTAATAAATAAATTATAAGACGAAGGGTAGAGAGTGAATTGATACAACCCACTAGTTGCTTAGAGTCAACGAACTCTCGAACGAAGTATTAACAGTACCTGGTCAGCCGGTAAAGTTAACGTATTAGGAGATACAACTCCCCGTGAGGACATGGCTAATAGGTGCGGGTCATAAACGACGCAGGCAGCTTCTCATCCATCAGTCTCGTCAGAGCTTTCTCGTATAAGTGAATGCACTTTGCACTGCACTGCTGATTCAGCGATTTCAAAATGCAATTTGTTTTCGTCAGGGAAGTGCACTAGAAGCAGCTGGCCCTCGATGGAAAACTTGGCAGATATTTATGAACGCTTTCCCGTTGTTGCATTAAAAATAACATTATACATTATTTGCTGGAACAAGTAATTAATATTATAAACTTCTACTGTTCTTCTGTTTGATAGATTCTACTTTATTGTTAGATTCTGTTTAAAGTAAGTGTTTTTTATACCTGATTCACAAAGAAATGTTTTTGGAATCAAACATTTCTCGAAGATATAAATTTACATTATATATTGTCAATACAAGTGAAAGCGTTGAATTTTTTGGTGTTAGTCTAAGGTTGGGTTGTTTACAGAAATTCAAATGTAATTGTAATTGTCATCAAATTTCGTTTTTTTGTTAGTTAAAAGGTTCCCAATAAGATTCAGCCATTGAACCAATTGTGGTCAACAGAAGAGGACAACTATCATGTTTTTAAGCTTGTCAGCTTATTGCAATGTGACAAAAAAGTTAATATTCACCGAGAATCGGCGATTAACAGAGACCTCCCAAATGTCAAAAAACAAAATGGCGCTGAGTGACCATTTGACGATAAAGTTTAATTTGAATTTCTTTAAAACAACTGGTCCTAAATGATTTTCTTCAGTCATTACGCAAAATAAATAGACAATACCTACGTAATATTTTTTTATAATAAGACACAATTCTTGGACCTTGTCGAAACATTATGTACATTTTTGTCTCGCATATTTGTCATTGCTCTCGAGTTTAAATGTGCTCTACTTTCGCTGTCATCTCTGTTTTGTTTTCCATTATTAATATATTCTGGTATTTTGAATTATTGTTCCAACAACAATTTAATTTAGCATTATTAATTTTCAGTATAAGCATTTTTTTCAGTTTCATAATAATATATAATCCTCTCTTTTTGTTTTATTCATGTTTCAGTAAAATGATAACACAACCTTTCATAAAAGCTACTTTTTATTTCATAAATATAAAAAAACAAACGGTTGATAAATTCAAAATGGACGAGGTAATAAAAACGGTATGCCATCTAAAAGCATTTCATACAAAACAATAACATCTGAAATAGAGAGATAAACGCAAAATTTTACGACTGTATATTATATTGCAATGAAAATGTCTCAAATACCAATGATGGAACATTTATTAACACTGCAGATATATATTCTGAGGCATCACTCGAAGATTCGTATTATAGCAAACTTGACCGACGAGGAATTTAATGTACGTGCAGATACAATACATGACCTTATATAATACCTGCAATATGCTACCGGACTAACCAGTTATTCAGACAAACAATAGCAAGGCAAGTAAAGCAGACTGGTGAAATTTCTTCAAAAAAGGAGACCTAGTATGTTATTGTTATTTTTCTCCAAAAACCGCAGACCTAGTAGGTTATTGTTATTTAGATCTATATTGTTATTTTTCTCCAAAAACCGCAGACGTAGTAGGTTATTGTTATTTAGACCTATATTGTTATTTTTCTGCAAAAACCGCAGACCTAGTAGGTTATTGTTATTTAGAAAAATATTGTTATTTTTCTCCAAAAACCGCAGACCTAGTAGGTTATTGTTATTTAGATCTATATTGTTATTTTTCCGTGGAATATTGTCGATTATTTTTGACAGAAAAAAATGATATTCGATACCTTGTACTCTTTATGAAAATGATCTCACAGGCTGACCGTTACTTAACCGTGACTTAATCCAGTAAAATTCAGTAAGGAAAAGCTGTTGAAAATGAGAGTCCCAATTGCTCCCAACTGTTAGTTGTCAGTTTTACTATGTCCACAATCGCTATGTTATGAGGCTGAAGGGTGTGGGGTATAGAAGGAGGTGAGGAGTACCTGGCTAGTCAAATCTGGTCACCAAATAGACTAGTAATAATAATATTTGGCTAATTTATATGGCGCATTTTTCGTGAAAAAGCCATTTCAAACAAAATTTCGATCCTCTATTTTTGATACTGACAATAAATCGTGGTAGAATTCCATTATAATAATATATTGAAACAAAATGTGGAGAAAAGTATTAAATTTTTCAATATATCATTCATTATACCTACTACGTAATCGCTGAATTTTTAATAATAATATTTACTTCTACAATAATTGCTAATTCATTTTCGTCAATTCAATTTAAATTAAATATATAACTTTGTATACACCACTATATTTAATCAAAATAATCGACTCGTCTCAAAATAATGGTTTCTTCGTCAGGATAATGAAAGTACCAAATACGAGTATAAGAACAGACAAACAAATACAGACAAATTAGTACTTATAGATAAAGATAAATATATGATTAATTAGTTACTAGAAAAAATGTTAAATAAATAAATTTATTACAAAATAGATGTATACTCTGCATTTATGCATATTTCAAAAACTTTTATAATTACATTTATGTATATATCAAAAATCAAAACTAATTAATCACGGCTCATCACCGTCAGCATTATCAATTAATCACCGCTCTATAATGTTTTTGTTCATATATCTGTTTGTCTATTCCTATATTTATTTGCCAATTTTCATCATTCTGGCGAAGAAACCATTAGTTTTGAAACTTTTGATTTTTTTAATTAAATAGTGGCGTGTACAAAGTTATTTATTTAATTTAAACCTATATAATATAAAAATCATTATGTAAATATTAGTTTGTTCAAAATCAGAGAGTTCGTATCTCCGAGAGTTCTTCACTGATTGCTTTGAAATTTTATTTATTTTATTTTATTAATACATGATTTAGGTTTTTTGTGATATTTCACCCTCCATACTAGGGATGACACTGTGTTATGGCAGGTGAATTTTACAGAGTGCGGACATAGAATCTATACATTATTATAATGTAAAAGAGAAAAATGATGTATAGCTAGTTTTTTTTATTTTTTTTTATAGTGTATACCTCACAAGAGTCCCAACTGCTCCCGTCTGGAGCCAGTGAGACTATGGCATCCCCAATTGGGGGATGTTGTGAGGCTGAAGGAAAGTGGGGAAGGGAAAGAGGAAGGTGGGGAAGTACCTGGCTATTCAGATCTAATCACTAAACACGGCTAAAGCCATTTGGAGCAACGTTTCAATTCTGAATGGTGGTCTTACACCAGGGCGATACTGGTAGTATCTTCCACTCTGGAACGTGCCGCAAATATACTATATATTATTTTAATTAATTAATTGTGAAATAACACAAATTAATCAAATAAAATTTATTTGCGCACGCCGGGTTCGAACCCGCGACCTTCGGAATGGCAGTCCAATGCGTTACCACTGGACTATGCCGGCCGACAGTTTGGGTTGCAAGAAGAGGATGGAGAAGTTAGAGAATTGTAAGAAGATGAAAAATTTGAGAAATTATTAGTAAATAGATCACACTAATTAATTATGTACATACTATACCGCTAAGTTAGGGAATAAGGATATATTATGTTTTGTCTGAAAGGTGATTAAAACTTGAAAGATTAACGTTGCATTTGAATACGCGTGTTTTTATACACACATCACCTGTGGCAGGAAAAAACATGTTTTTATGAAAAACAGCGCCATCTGTTGGACGTAAAAGCAGCACGCGCTATTTTTGTCTCTATCTGCACATACAGACTGAGCCACAACAATGCGTGGCGGGGTACTGCTAGTTAAAAATAATATGGATTGTTTATTGAAAATACTCGTTTTATTCACTACAATACCGGCAATAAAATATGGGCAGTAAATATAAAAAAACACCATCTTAAGGAATTCCGAGTTACATCGAGAAAGTTCGTATATTTAACCAGACGAAGGCAATGCAGACGAAGAAACGGGTAAGAAACAGTACCGCGGTCCAGTTCGGTACTCTGCGCTGGGTGGCCTTATAGGGAGGACCTCGCCTCACAGCCCGGGGAGAGAAGAAACGACGGGGAAACAGAAGACAGAAGAAGATGGGGAACAGAAGATGGGAGACGCAGTCACGATCTGCCTGTTGACCATAAATCAAGAGCGATGCGGTCAGATTGGTAACGTTTGAGCTCAATTCAGGTATATCGAAGCGCAATTCAAAGAGTGTTCAAAGGCTTTATTTTACCTGAATGAGCAAATAATAATATATTATGATGTCCGGTCTATTTTCTCACGGCTTAGTTAGTAATTAGAGTTGAGGCGACCAATACGTATTTTGTATGAAGTGGTAGCGAAATGTCACTGAGATATGCATTTTTTGTTGCATAATGTCTAGGTATTGTTTTTAATGAAAAAGGGTTAAGAACTGTATAAAAAAAACTGTAAAACTGTATATATGTTGTTTGGAATTGAATTTCATCATTGATGATTTTAACTTTATTTATTCGGAAAGTTTTTAATTGGAATTGGATTGTGAGTAGTATACGTTCATCGGAAAGATATGTTATAAAAAATAAAAAATTTAAAAAAAATTATAAGCATTCCTTCACAAAAATATTGAAACAAACATGGTTCGAACTGACAAAAATACTAACCAAATTTAAAATGTTACTAAACGGACAAAAACAATGTACGAATGAACAAAAATTCTAAATAAATTGATAATCTTACTAAATGAAGAAAAATATTATTCTAATTGAAAATGTTACTAAATGGACAAAGACAGTGTCCAAATGGACAAAAATATTACAAAAAATAATACAATATTGTACAATTTAATGAATGGATAAAAAAACACACTAAAATAGCATATGGTGAAAGAACGGTAAACTGTGTTTAAATACGTTAAAAAATCAACCGTTAAAAAAGCAACGTTTTTACGAAAAACTTCAAATTTTTTGGTTTATTTAAGCATTGATCCTACCTCCCCAGGGACTGGATCAACCGCGTTAACAACCGAGATAAATCTTAATTGGGTAGGACGAACATTTTTTCGTATATTCATTAAATGCGTATTGTCACCAAAAGTTGATAGAATGCATTGTCATCGATAGCGAGTCTATCTGCCAAGTTTCAGTTCGATCGGATGTCTGGAAGTGGTTTAATAATTCCTCTTCCAAGATTCCTCTTCATTCGTCGAAAAATTTAAATTCAAATAGATTAATTTAAAAATGGTTATACAATGATATACGCCCGAATGCATCTCAAGCTGGAACATTTAGAAATAATTCAAAACGCATAATTGCTAAACTTATTATGGCAAAAGCACGAGAAGCATCAGAGAAAACTTTAAGTTAATTTCACAAAACTTTAAATTGGTATAACTGAATTTCAAGACTTTTGTATCTTCCTTCAAAAACTCAAATCATAACTTGAAATGTTAACTGTCAAATAAATGTTGAAGTAAGGAAGGCACTCGTAACTTGTAGAACTAACAAATTGAGTTCAAAAATAAAATAGAACAAGAATTTTAGCTGAAACGTTTCCAACTGTTACCCAGAACTTTAAACTCACCTGCAGGACGAGAAGTTGTTTGGGCAGATAGAACCTTTTTTACTTTTCCTGGAATCAGTACTTCACAGGTGAATTTACGATCTTGCTCTTTTGTTCATTGAAATAGGGGTCTTCTGTTCAATACATATTTATGTGTTTTATGCGATGGGGGTGCACTATACAAACCCCTTTAAGTAATAACATCAACCTGAGCCCCAAGCACAGAACATCGAAAAAGGTTTTTATCGACAATGTCAGTAATTTGTTATCATTTTCGAGAGTACGACTGTCGAATAGTGATCTATCGCCAAGACCATATTAATTAAAACTACCACCATTAAAAAATATATATCTGTAATTCGATTTTATCACAGCAGTTTATATGCTCAATACACCCAATCGAGAATTGGCTAGGTTGATAGGGTGGAAGGTTCCTAGGTTCATATTTTAATAAAAAAACTTTATGGAACGTACGTCTAGATGATGCGCTACATCGGGCACCTGCGTTTAAAAAAATATAAAGAGAGGGAATGAAACAATAGTCATAGTTTAAATACCTACACAAGAAGATAATTTATTTTAATTTTGATACATATTATGAATACCTGCGGAAATCACTAATCAAACACCAATTCACCAACAGTTGTGTAATGTTTAAAACTTGTTTATTAGTAAGCTGATAAGTGTGTAAAACAACAATAAAAGACACAATAAAGTTGAAAACAAGAGATTCGAGAAAATTTGTAAAGTTTGCCACTACAGTGGATGTTATACAGTCGACACATTTGCCCAAGAGGTTGTGAGAAAGTTTAGTCAAAGGTATATGGAAAGTTTCGGGGTTTCTTAGTAGATGATAATAGATATTGATAGTGATATTGCCAATTCGTTTAGTTTATCATTAGTCTAATTTATTATTGGTGAATAAGTCTAATTTATGAAATATTCTAATTTATTTATCTGCCACATGCAAAAAGGGAGATGAATTTAATATATTTAAATTTTTAATGATTAACTAATGTTGTTTATAATAATTTGTTATACTTTGTGCTATGCATAAAAAAACATATATTATAAAGATAGATTATAATTTTTAAAAAAAATGTAAGTCAAAATATTTCACTGTCTCGACGCCATCTAGGGGGAAATTTAGCACTAACAAAGCCTTTCCTACAAAAATAAAGTTGGTTGTATACAGGTGAAGAAATATAATAAGCAGTAATTACTGATTGAAGTACTAGTACACATTGAATTATTTGGCGTGTTGGGAATAAGACGACGAAGCTCAGTTGAAATCGGTTCAATTCCCGTCGGCGGCATTTATTTTTACTCGGAGATATTTTCAATTTGTATGGATATTTCAGGCGACTAATTATTACCCAGCTTATAATAATTTGTTGATATATTTTAAACATATGTTTGCAATTTTTCAACCACCACATCACGGGCATGTGCCTAGCTTGGCTGTTTTAACATACCCAAAAACTGTAAAAAACCAATAAAAACACTGAATAAAGAAAATAAAAAAATAAATGTGGAACCTGCTATATCTGGGTTTAAACCCATAGTGCTTACTGCTCTACAACGGAGTTGAAATGATGAAGATTTCGAAGGTTGCTGGACTGTATAATACATCAATGGCTGGACTTTATGAAATTGGCTTAACAGTCGTTCATAATAATAATTGTATTTCGTCTTATAAGATTTCGATAGTAAAACCATTTCTGGTCAATACATTCAAGATTAATAAATTATTGCTATAACGATAAAATCCCGGCAGTAAAGACATAATAGTTTGATTCGTCTGGGAACGGGTTGTATTATTTGATTACTTTATGGCAGAATTTCTGAGGAGCCATAATGTAATATTCTTATGGTTTCCTTTCTACAGGAACTGGAAACTTTTAGGGCTGCTCTGGGGGTAATGTTACCAATGTATATTGCTCGGGGTGGTACGGGAACTGACTGCAAGGGATGCTTAAGGCCTACTACCTACTTCCAAGTGCCAGATTATAAGAATTAGAATATTATGTAGCAAGAAGAGTTGGAATCCTTAAATAATCTAAATGTAGCCGTCTAAGACTAATCCTTTGGTACTAACGACATGGTAAGGATAGTGATGAGATTAGTGGAGATATCTTTTAGTTAAAAATAATTAGCTGAGTTATATATAATAATTACAGTTTTAAAATTACCTACATTGTTGATTGACTGAATGCTGTAGAAATGAGATCACTGAGGCTTACGTGTGATAAAACCATGAATGATCGTCTGATAAATGTAGAGATTCGTAAATAATGCAAGGCTGATGCTAAGCGTGATGAGTAAGACTAAATTCAAAATTAAATATTCAAAATTCAAAAAACATTTATTGCACAAAAATACAGAGTACAAATGGTATAGCTTATAGGTTACATCCCATCTCTCCCAGCTAACCCAACAAATACACATTATATTACATAACCCAACAATAACATGTTAACAAATGTATGTAAATAAAAAATAATTTATAGAGGTATTTAATTTGTGTAAGGTATTCATTTAAAGTGTGACATTTGTTTAAAAGAAATGTTTTTAGTGATGATTTAAATTTGAGTATGTCGGTTATTTGTTTGATGCTACGTGGAAGGTTGTTATATATTTTAATGGTCATGTAGTGTGGCCCTTTTTGAAAAATAATTTTGTTTGCTTTTACTCAAAATATCCTCATATAAAAGCCATTATATTATAAACCCAAAATGGAACTCAATATTGATGTTGTGGTGCATAGTGTGAAAAAATAATTAAAAAATTTCTTTAGTATGAATTCCGAATTATGGGACATAATAGCCGCCCGAGTATACCCGGGCGTGGTCCTTAAGAGATGAAAAAACTAAATCCATTTTATCGAATGGGACCCTTGTTTTCGCCAAAAAATGGTGTTTAACTCCTACAATAATTGCAACATTACTTTGTGTCCCCATTCTAAACTAAATGGAAATAAAAAACTTAGTTTACACCACTATTTTTTAGAAAATGTACACATACTTGAATCTTAATCAAGAAAACTATGGTTTGGAACATAATATGTTGATAATTCCTCCTTACAGAGTGGTGGAACCAAATAACCGAAATCATACCTCTACTATTTCTCTAAAATAAAAAAAATAAAAATTACTATAAATAACCTTAAAATTTTCTACTAACACATCCCTAATATTATAAATACAATTTTTTTATATTTATACACCTCTAGTACGATCTACCGACTCCGCTAAACCCCATTGTTATTTCTACAAAGTTGGAATCCTTGAAATAACTAACTACAACGAATAATAATCGCTACCGTCGGTCAAAAACTTGCATATAAAATTGACCAAAATTATCAACCTGATTATTTACAAATTATTTACATGAAGATAAACAAATAGCAATCTTTCAATTTTTAAACCGACTACAGAAAAAAATATTGAAAACATAATACAATCACTTAAAAATGGTAGTGCGCCAGGATACGACGGTATAACTACAGAAATCTTGAAAAAATACTGCAATTTTCTAACCAAACCGATTACGCATATAATTAATGTAAGTACTAAATACGGAATATTCCCGTCTAACTACAAAAAAGCCATTATAATCCCAGTATATAAATCCGGAGATTCAAAAGAAGTAAACAATTACCGCCCAATATCCTTATTATCCAACATTGTAAAAATACACGAAAAAGTAATAAAAAAACAAATTACTGATTATACAGATAACCAAAAATGTATTAACCCTAGTCAATACGGTTTCAGAGATAAACTTAGCACACAAGACGCAATTGCAGAATTAACTAAGCTTATTTACAAAACATTAGATAGAGGCAAAAAGTGCTTAAGTATATTCATTGACCTCCGTAAAGCTTTTGATAGTGTCTCACATTCAAAATTAATTAATAAACTAAATAATATAGGAATTACTAGCAAAGCTAAAACATGGTTAAAAAGTTATCTCTATCAAAGAACTCAACAGGTTAAAGTAAACAACGAATTAAGTGAAATAGAAAATATAGATTTTGGAATTCCACAAGGAACTGTTTTGGGACCTTTACTATTTATACTATATGTAAATGAACTTTTTGAACTCCCAATCATTGGAAACATTATATCTTACGCAGATGATACAGTGATAACTATTGAAGGAAATTCTTGGAATGAGGTCGAAGTATCAGCTAATAATGCCATAAATATCGTTAAACTATGGTTTGACGAAAACTTATTGACACTAAATGTCGAAAAAACCCATTTTATACCTTATAGCCTAACAGGGAATATCTCAAATGTAAATCTAAACATAAAAATTCACGAAAGAAATTGCCTCCTTAGAATCGCACCCTGTAACTTAAACTGTATAAACATTAGTAGTAAAGAAGAAATAAAATATCTTGGAATAATTATTGATAATAACATCAAATGGAAAAGTCAAATAAATTCCACAGTAGACAGAATGAGAAAACTGATCTATATATTTTTTAGACTAAGAAATACTGTATCATTAAAAATACTAAAAGATATTTATTATGCACTGGCGCACTCTGTCCTACAATATGGAATCGTGGCTTGGGGGGGGTGCATATAAATCATCCCTACTCCCACTGGAAACTATTCAAAAAATACTAATAAAAATCATCTTAAAAAAGCCATATTACTACCCAACTATAAATGTTTTTCAAGATTTCCCGGTTCCCCCACTTACAAAAATTTATGACAAAATTGCACTCCTACAAATACATAAAGATTTCTTTAGTAAAAATAATTTACCACAATTGAACATTAGCAAAAGAATAATATCTGTTGGAGGACTAACCGTGCCACTAGCACGAACCACAACAGCACAGCATCACTATATATTCAAGGGTGTAAAATTATTTAATAAATTACCCCTTGATATACGATCGGAAGAAAAGTTAGAAAAATATAAAAAAAAATTAAATTAAAATACTCTTGTACCACCTCATAACTTTACTTATTGTTTAAAAATATGTTTTTGCCTTTTAAATTCTTTGAATCATTTATTAACTAACCTATATTTTTATTACTTTTATTGTTATTTTTTGTTTTATTACTAATATTGTTTGTTTAATTTAAACAAATGTTAAAATATTTTTGTTGTCCTCTCCTAAACACAAGCAGCTGCTTTATTAGGAGAGTGATTGAAATATTGGTGTTTATATTGTTAAAAAATTGTAACCTTGTTTATATGTTTCAATAAAAAAAATAAAAATACTAAATAATGTATGAAAGAAACAGCTGGAGGGATTGAACTACATAATATAAAGTAGAAAGCAGGTAAAGTAATCTCGCATTCATCTTGAGTATTTCAAGTTGAAAAGGAGCAACGTAGAATGCATTGATGCCATGTCGGCAGTCGGCAGTACTCGACCTACCCCGGGGGGATGAGGAACAGTTCTCAACATCTTCCGGCCGATGCACTTACGTTCGAGTGCAACATGTGTACATTTGTACACTGCACACTGCAGAACTGCATCTATTTCGTAAATGTGTACCGACACTCGAGAGGTTAAAGCTTTAAAGCTTAACCCTTAACCCTTCAAATGGTAGAACCCTTTCTTCTCGGAATGCTGCGTGGGGCTTCCAGGATGTATATAGTACAACTGGAGTCAATAACTCCAGTGCTAAGTTAGCTCTCTCGGTAGATCTCTCAATCTTCGGCCCCTTTTTATTATAGATTTGACAAAATGTTTTATTTTAAATTCTTTTTAATCTAACTACATAGCAATCCCGATGAGTTACAAAAGTTACGTTAGATTAAAAAAAATGTGTTGTTGTGGGGTCAGGTTAATAATAATAATGGGATGAGATTGTATAGCGCAATTTTGAAGAGCGCTGTACAAAAATGACTTGCTCTATTTAATTATGTACAAAAAGATACGGAAAACATACATATTTGGCTTAAAAGATGTCACTTCAGATAAAAACAGTTTTATTACAAAGTTTAACCTAGGAAAATAGAATATAAAAAGAAAACACTGCACATCGTATGAATTTACAGTTGCCATTTTATCGTCCATTACTATTGATATTACATTTATTAGAAGATTATTGGTAAAAACAAAGTTGATATTTTAAATATATTTTTTTTGTATAAAATGATCTTAAAAATATAAGGTTAAGTTATATTTAATTTTTTTGTATTTTATATTATAGAAACAAACAGTACCTGATTTACAGTGATGAAACAATATACATAAATTAGATAATTCATGTTGAGTACCTGTGATATGTTTCCTTGTAATGTCTGCTAAGTGGTATGTTTATTCCTTAATTACCAGGTGACGTGTGTAGCATATAGGTGTGTGTGTGTAATGTATGTGTGAGTGTTTGTGTGTGTCTGTATGTGTGCGCATTGAACAGTTTATATTATTGACATGATGCCACGTTTGAATTTGGGCAGTGAATCCGAAAAAGTTAGAGTTTAGACGAATATTATTTAGAGTATGAAGAGCTCGGTTAGTTGGCAAATTAGATGCTGCATTTGTTTTATAATTAATCGTGTGGAATAAAATTAATATGGGATAGAAGTTCGGTACAGTCGATGTTATTGTTTAAAATTCTATGTATAAAGATTGAGTCGGCTACTTTTCGCCTTTGTGGCAAAGTTTCAAATGTACATTCAAAGTTATTGTTGAATATGGAGGTAATACATTTTATAAATTTATTTTGGATAAGTTCTATACTATCTATGTAAAATTTATATTGTGGATTCCAAATTGGCGATGCATATTCCAGTGTACTTCTGACCAAATTACATCCAATTAAACTACAATATGATGAAACTAGATTAGGTTTGTTTATTAGTTTATAAAAGGTTAGTGATGAAATTGTAGGTTAGGTTGGTTTTGATGGTTTTGGGACCAGAAATTTTAAATATCTAAGCAAGATTCGCATAACATTAGTACTCCCTGCACGTGCACAAGGGATTGGCTAACGTTTATCTTGACTGCAAGCGAAAATTGTCGCAGTGCTGGGAATATAGAAAGCAAGCACCTGAGCATCTGTACTTGGCACCGAACAAATCTATTTGAATTGAAACATTCAAAGCCGCAATACAATAACTCAAATGCTTAATCCAACTGAAAAGCATATAAATAACGAATAGACGAATAGCGAATATTCTTCATCGATGAATATCCCCTTTTTGACATTAATAATAGCAAAGTGTCGACGCCGAATGCAAATAATGGAAAACATCTTATGCTTGAGGTGGGTCCGCCAGTAGAGAGAAGAGAAGGGAGAATAAGAAAGGGAGGTAACAGTTCGATAATATATGGCGATAGATTCCAGAGGATGGCAAAAATATGCCCAAAACTGATTCTCATAATAGGGTAATATATTTCCCGCGAATCCAGGAGGCTGCAGAGCGGAATATCAATGTAATAAAAAGTGGATTGAGTTTTTGCGGAAAAGGTGAGATTGGGATATCCGAAAGGTATAATAATTAACATTTGGTATTCGCCGGATTATCCTACAAAGAAACGGCCTAGATGAAAGCGACACTCAGAACCGAAGAAGCTATAACCTGAGAACGAGAAGAGCCGACCCCAACAGCCTACCTAGGCAATGAGTTGGGATAGTGCTAGGAAGAAGAATTCGCCGGATTATCTCCGATACAATAATTTTTCTAATTTTAACTACAGATTAACAAACATCATTATGTTTTGTAAAGTGATTTTTTTTAACAGAAGGTAGTGTTCATTTAATTATTTATACGCCTAAAAAGGCTTTTTTATTAGCGTTCTCACCTTTCACTAGTGCAATTCGCCGTGTAAATAATTGCACGATAAGACGGTTAAAGCAGGTATTGTATTATAGATGACTGAACTTTAAGCTAATGTTTCAGACATTTACAAAGTCCATCATCAAGATCAAAAACGATCAGCACATGGTTCATGGTTTGATATTTGTCTAGGTGTTGGTGACGGATTCGTCTGATCAGTGTTCACCCACTGAAGGATCTGGAGACTGGTTGAGGTAGACCTTTTGAGCTCTCCAGCCGGACTCTCTCAATCCATTGCCTTGCACCGCAGAGAGAGGAGTCACTGACCCCCGGATTCCTACCCAACCCTCTTACATTTTTCTTAACCAGAAATTCCTCTCCTTTCTTTTCCTTAAAAATACCCCCACACAGAATCACCAAAGATGACATTATTTTCCTCAGGTATGGAGCTAACTTTAAAAGGTATAAAACCCAAAAAAGCAAACAACAAATGTTAAATTACATCATGTTATATTATTCAGCAACAATAATTCCGGGAATAACTACCATATATATTCACCGATTTTCGCTTTCACACGCTTGGAAACCAATTTACCTTAAATATCGACATATTTAATACAAGTTTACCTGTGCGTAAGAGATACCTAAATGATATTTTTATGGAGCGTAATATAATAATTTACGAGCATCGCATAGGAGCGATTGCATATACATTTATATTCTTCACTTGTACATCATGTATTATGAAGTTATGTTTTATTTTTATGCCAATTTAAATTTCAAAACTGGTTTCTGATTTTTTACATTCTCTTTTCTCAATTTTTCATAATAAATCCAAATTTATATTCACCATGTGATCACTTTTAAAAAGTTATTTTTTGTAACCTAAACATTGAAAAATCTAATAATTAATAAAATTAAAAAAAAATGAATTTTTTTAAAACTACTAAACAGTATCAAAACCTGCTCCAGTCCACACAGATGCAACAAAACTTTGCGAAAAATCCATAGAAATACGCGCAATGGAACGGAGTATCGTTAAGTTTAATTCAAGATAAACAATTTAATTATGTAGCCGGCGGGGACTCCCATAAAGTGGTCTCAGAACATTACCAAAACGCGGAGCGAGATTAAAAATTAAAACATGGCGATAAAAGACCTTTAGCGCTCACGACCCTGTTTATGTCCGCCATGATCGTTATATTGAAAGATAATAAAATGAACGCGGAGCCCAGCGATGCACGGCGAGAAGCGCTCAATTAAAATGCAATAATCATAAACATTTAGCACATTTGCACTCAACTTATCGACGGTTCAAATGTCTTCGTTAGGCAGGTTAAAATAATTATTATTCTTTGGCAAATGGAAAAGACCTGTTGATACACATACGAGTACGCTTGTAATCGTGGAGGGACATTAAAGCAGCATTCAGAAAGCAGTAACAGTGCAGCAAGGAATGAAAGCTACTAAATGTCGTCGTTGTCGTCACGGTCAACAAAGCCGACACGTTGATTTTAACTACCGTCTGAATGCGGCTTATTGGCGGTGGTTTGAAACTTTTTTGCTTATTTTTATTTACTTATTGAAATCGCAGAAGAGTCCCAACTGTTCGGAGCCAGTGGAAATATGGCATCCCTAATTAAGGCATAGTCCCACTGGCTAGGAAGTGGAGAAGAAAAGGATGTGGGATAAATAAAATGTTGGGAAGTATTTGACTATTCAGATCTGGTTATCAAACATGTCCAAAAACGCTTACAAGCCGTTGTGAAAGAACACCATTCAGAGTTGAAAAGTTGTTGGAAATGGCATTAGCTGTGTTTGGTGACAAGATTTGAATATTCAAATACTTCTCCTCCTTCCTCTTCCTCGTCTCCTGCCCTTTCCCACTCTGACCTACAAGATGGAGACCCCGTGGGAGAATTTGTGCGGTATTCACGAAAAATTACGTAAAAACAACAATTTTTTAACCAGTAAGTAACCTATGGGCTCAGTCCAAGGATTTTAACACCTTGTTTATATACAGGTATATGGGTATAACGTTCACCTAAGTAGGTATTTGCTTAAGTATTTGTTTAGAAATAAGTTCAAGGTTGGAGGTTTGAACTCTAAAGCCCGGAGCTATTTCGGATGCTGGTATTCTTTTCGTTTCTCTGTTTCGATGCTAAAGATATTGTTTTCAGACCGGAATCGCCATTGTTTAAGAGGGTGGTGAAACATGTTTATTCTAAAGCCAGCAAGAACAATCAGCCAATACATCACTGGAAAAAATAGGCAAATAAATGCATGGAACCTTTCTCGTGTATTGTATTGAAAACGCATCTCAATTTATTCATAGGGATTTTGCGAAATACAATAGAATACATACATACATACTCAATAAATACATACACAAGTCACAATATACTTTACTTTAAAGCGATTTCTTTGCAGGTGTAGGTATGTAGAGAGGAAGGAATGCCATAAAAATCGGTTCTGGCACGCACTCCTTGTATACATATCACACTAATTTTTCTGTAATCCCCACTCAAGATTTGACTTCAGCAATTGAGTTTGTCATGGAAAGCCCCTACCCATCAACTAACTCGTCAAATATCATCTTATTGGTAATTCGGTCGTATATGGTTTATTACAGGATACTTACAGGATGCCCCAAGGAAAATTCCTTTGTTAATAACCCCGTAATATTTTGAATGTGACCAAAACAAAATACCAAATTCAGACTTGAATTATTCGAAAACGAAAGTCCAAAACGGAAAGTTATGAGTATATATTGAGAAGTAAGAGCTTCGTAGATGCACGCACAGATGGCAGTGCTTAGAGCTTGCGTGGAAGTCCGCAATATGGAGCTAGTGGCCAGTAGTCGCCAGGGCCAGTGGGAAGGCTCCCAGATAAACTCACTGTTCCAGATTCCAATTTTAGTATATGTACTGCCGAAGCGAGTTGCCCAAAATCGACTCTAAATTTTATGTACATTTATCGTTTTCCCGATGTACCACTAGTTCCCGGAGACCAATGTACATACGAGTACAAGTGCATGACAGAAAAAAAACATCGAGGGACTTCATTTCTAATGCAGTCTGAAGTAAAAAAAGGTCAATACGCAGAGTAACGTACCAAGTAAGGATATATGTATGCAGTATTGTAAACTACATTGCAGTTATCCAAAAAGAATTCAAGATTGTAAATAACATCTATAACAATTATAATTACTTCATAATATCTAAAAGCACAGAATTCTGATGCAAGAAACCGCTTAGAACAATAAACACCTGGCTTGTCGGAGAGCTGATAATATTCCTTGAGGAGATTAGATTAGAGGATTAGCAAGGCTCTTCAGTGCTCAAAGCGTCTCTAATTCCCGTTAGATTCCACCATCACGAAACAGTAGTTAACGTCAAAAAGAGAAACAAATTGTCTGGTGTCTCGGCCAGTAATTATAACCGACTTCCTGCAGCACCGTTAATTGCACCGGCAGGCTGCATTGGCTGCAGCATAACCCCACTAATGACACTGTCAGGACAAAAGGCAAGAAGCTAGAGGCACTAGATTAAAAAATGTAGGAGACAAGAAGAATTTACCAAGCACTTTTAAATTCATGTTCACAGCCCGGTAATATGGCTAAAGACTATTTATTAGCTTATAATATATGATAAAAATATTTAATATATATATTTACATAAGCCAGTATTCACGACATCATAAACCAAAACATAACGCTTAGTTATATACTTATTATTTTTTTTTTTTGCTTTTTGTGGTTCTAACAATCTGCTTTGAAATTGGTGTGTTATTTTATCGAATTTTTATAATTTAAATAGATTTACATCATCAATTCCATTCTTTTATTTAGACATTTTTGTCTATATATTTTATTTATACGAGTATACTCGTATATATTCATAGAGTTTTGTTATTTGGCAGCGACTTGACAAATCGTAGGTATATTGTATTATAATACGTTCTCTGTCCGATGTAAAGGAGAAAACTTACTGATAAAAAATTGCTTATTTACTAAGAATCTATTCAAATTATTAGTAATCCGATTAAGCCGGGATTGTAGGCCCTCAACGAATGAATTAATAGGTTTCATGTTAAACTCTTCAAAAATACGAATTCAAAGTCACAATGTCGGAACACGTGTTCATAAAATTCCTAATTTTGTCATTATATGTTATCAAGGGTGCATGGACACGTTGTGTACCGATATATTAAAATTAACTAAAAGTTTATCAGGATATGGTCTGTAATCCTGTTTTTAACCGAATTACAAATAATTTGAAGAGATTATTAAAAAATTATCAATATTCACTCCGTGTGAGGACATAATGTTCTCTTCCTCTTACTAACATTGTTTACAAGGCAACGGAATAACCAATCATCCATTATACTTCCGATATCTATCATTGATGTTGTACGTTTGCATACAGTCAACTTCGCCTTTAAGGGAGTTTGCATACAATGTAGTTTTAACTTTACAAAGGAAACAGCAAATACTCTATTTTTGTTATTTGTTTTTGGGGTATTATGCCGTGTTGCGCTAACTCCTTCTTTAGCCAACGTTTCGGACAGCATTGCAGTGTCCATCATCAGGGCAGATGTGTTATTTGAGGTTGTGTTAAAATGTGAGCTTATGTATGAGGTTGTGATACCGTGTTGCCAGCTCCAACCCTCTGAGCTAATATTAACGTATCATTTTATTTTTTATTTAAAGTGGTTTTCTTCGTTTAGCTCTGGTGTATCCGTCAATTACCGGATACCAAGAACTATTAAGCTTAGCTCCATCGTCTCTATTAATGTTTACGGGATTTTTATGAATTTCAATGGCCTCCGTAATCAGCCGTGCTCTATAAGTTTTCGGTCTCCCCAGGATTTCAGGAACAAATCCAAAGTAATGCCCGGTGTCAATCAAATGCTCGGCAATTGCCGATTTGTCAGGGTGGCCGAGTTTACAAGCTCTGAAGTGTTCTGAAATCCTTTTGGAGATAGTCCGCTCTGTCTGGCCTACATAGACCTTGTCACATCCGGAACAGCTGAGTTTATACACTCCATCTGTTTCCAGAGGAAACTTAGTCTTTGCAGACCTCAGTAAGTCCTGTATCTTTGTTGTTGTTCCGAAGACAGTCTTGATATTTTCCTTTCTCAATAGCCTGGCAATTTTGTCTGTCACATTGTGCACATAAGGCAGGAAGGCACAGCCTTTCGACTCTTGTTCAATTCTGTCTTCGTTTGGTGCAGATTTGGCTCTTATGATTTGCCTTGTCTGACTTGCTGGGTAGCCGGTAGCCGCAACACGGCATAATACCCCAAAAACAAATAACAAAAATACTTTTGGCCGTGAAAATCTTAAATCATATTTAATAGCAAATACTCTAATACACGTTCGATACTATCATCGAATGTTTCAACATTGTCCTTCGATGATTGAATGTTGTTGTTCGCTTTCAGTCCACCCCTTCATGGAATCTGCGAGTAATCGACAATATTCATAAGACGAGGAAATAACAAATATTCTAATACACGTCCGATACTTATCACTGCATGTTGTTGTTCGTTCGCTTCGAGCCAACTCCTTCAAGGAATTTGCGAACATTACTCAAAAGCGGGAGCTAACAAGATTGCTTACCGGTAGAGAAACAGTAGAATTTATAGTCAGATAAGACCGAAATGGCAATTTTATTCCCGCAGCGGAGAACGGCCTATCAGATGCCAGTTAATTGGATGACGTAGAAGAGAAAGATGAATCATTTAAACCAGCCTAACCAGAACAAATCAACTGCAAATCGCAGCCTAATGACAGAGTTTTGCTTCGTGAAACGTTCACAACTTTAATTTATAGGATATGTAAATAGGGCGGATGATAGGCAAAGCACCCGACTTGCATATTAATAATAAACCGCATGCTTTCTGAGTCTACATTAGTGTACAGTGGATTCCGTTAGCTGAGAGGAATGCTGGCATGCTGATCTATTAATCACTGTCATGCGTTTTATTACAGGAATAGATAAGTACTTAAACGAAAATTTATAGCGGCTTGGGGACGTGAACGGCGGTTTATTCTTGTCTTTGGCCAATTTGAATAATTGCAAGGCGCTGATGAGGATCTTAATGGATTTATAATGCCCCGACACACTAATTCGTATTTGCAGGCGCATTAGTTATCATTAGATGTGATTATCGAGATTGCCACATGAAAAAAGTTGCAACGAATATAAAAAATGTTCACAACGGGACTTATTGGGATAAGTTGACAGGCCGGAATAATTACCACCTACTTACGATAATAAATCTTTCACGTAAATATATATTTAGTAATTTTGTTAAAATTTTATTAAATAAAAACAATCCGGTTTTTCTCTGTCCTATAGCTAGCGCTAACTATTGATTGAAAAAAACAGGTTCCATTTTTATACCTCCAATTGACCTCCAACGCTCCTACACTATCGCGATCTAATAGTGGAATACGTTTCGACGAGCTATTAGTACGCAATAGCACCTCTAATTGTATGGCGTTTATCTAGAATAATTTTGGCCCTGTATTTTAGTTTGAGAAAATGAGGTGGTCATATACAGGTGTTAAAAAATAGAGACTTTTGGTAGTCCCAAAACAGGCTAACACCTCAGTGCAGGATCTCCTAGTGAGGTATTAACAAAACTTATGTAAACTGTATATAAAAAAGAAATAATAATATCATTTGTTTAATTAGACGCGTGTCAGCAAATTTGTTGATCAGAAAATTGATTCCTCACGTCCTGTAAATTCGGAGATAAATTCAACACAACAATGTTCATTTTATATTTTCTGTTTCATTCTTCAGCTTCACCACTCGAGCGACAACTACCCAAATCTATATAGTTGATTTTTATGAATTAAAATGGGTTATAAAATTAACGACTGTTTTTCAATTTTCACTATCTATATAAATAAAAATGTTATTGTTCGTTTTGTTCAAAATCTTAAATCTCCGAAAGTTTTTTACCGATTGCTTTGAAATTTCGACACGACGTTGCATTCGAATACACGTGTGTTTTTTTATATGCCTATAATATATAGATGTAACCTTTGACAGGTAAAACATGCATTTAATTTTAAATAGCGCCATCTGTTTGACGAAAAGCAACACGCAATATTGTTTCTCTATCTGCACAGACAGACTGAGCCACAGAAACGCGTGGCGGGGTACAGCTGGTAATACCTAAAAAAATTGGAAAAGCGGTGAAATCTGGGTGGATTCACTGGATTTAACTGGCTCAAATGTTTCCACATTAATATTTGATGATAAATTAAATCGAAGAACAATAATAAAATTGATCTCTGGTGAGTTGACATGTTGTTCTTGTATTGTTTTGTATTTATTTTGCTTATATAATGCACTTGCATAGTGTTGATTGACTAGATGATCATTTGTGGAAAAGTGTGTGGAAGGGTTTAGTTTTTCCTATGGGGAAAATTTAACCCGGACATAAAATCGAAAAAAAATTAAATAATCAGTATTATTGTATTTATTTTGCTTATATAATGCACTTGCATAATGTTGATTAACTAGATGATCATTTGTGGAAAAATGTGTGGAAGGGTTTAGTTTTTCCCATGGGGAAGATTTAACCCGGACATAAAATCGGAAAATATAGCTCTCTCATTAAAAATTTAGGCGTATTAGATCTATCAAAAATTTATATATAAAGATGCAAAAGTCGGTCATTTTGAATACATGTAGGATAACGAAAGATTTTTTAAATATTTATGTTGAGGGATCAGTAGGATTGATAGGCCCTGTTAGAAGTACTACCGAGCCGAACCCTCTGATATGAAAATATTTGGAGTCGGTGAATTATTTTCCCATTTGATCTCTGGTGAGTTGACGTGTTGTTCTTGTATTGTTTTGAATTTATTTTGCTTATATAATGAACTTGCATAATGTTGATTGACTAGATGATCATTTGTGGAAAAGTGTGTGGAAGGGTTTACTTTTTCCTATGGGGAAGATTTAACCCGGACATAAAATCGGAAAAGAAAAAAATATAATTGGATAATATATAGCGACGTTTTTGTAAAAAAATGAACTCAAGAGCGCCATACAATTTTTACGAGTTCCTAGGTTCTATCTAATTTTATTATTTACAAATAGATACAAAAAATTTTTACCTGGCAGGTCACTTTAGAAAATAAACTTTTATTAAAAAGTTAACGACTTTGCACGCAAAGGACACTATAGCAAAAACACTGGACATTGATATTATATTCGCTATTTTACCCACCTAATTACTGTTGATATTACATTTATTAGAAGATTAGTGGCAAAAGTAGAGTTCTTCTTCTTCTTTCGTATGGTAGGGGGTCAGAGGGGGACATCTAGGTCTGCGAGCCATTCTAGGGCCTCAGGCGTCGCCATGTGAACCTCCTCAATCCCGCCGGGAATGAATGGAGCGGGCATTCTTTGACCACCGAACATTAAAGTAGAGTTAATATTTCTTTTAAGACTGGATAATTTTTGACTCATTGGGACAGGAGATTTTTTTTGTAATGACCAAAGTTTACAAATTCTCAGTTGTTATCATTTTTTACACATTTAGTTATTTACAATGTCACGGACTGTGAAGGTAAAAGGTTTCTGACTGTGGATATGACTGTATAAAAGGGCGAGTTTTAAGTTTGGCTCTGAATTTTTTCGAGTCTGTCATCATTCTTAAATCATGTGGCAGTCCATCCCAGGCTTTAGGACCTGATACTCCGAAAGCCGAATAGCAGAATCGAAAAACGAACACCTGTAAATCTCTCGAGTGGCTAACAAAAATCAAATTATGTGTTGATACATACAGTACAACAAGTACACAAGTAAGGGTATCTTTAAAATGATTTATCTGTAGCATAATATATAAGCCATACTCTCCTTTAAAGATATATGAATAAAACTATTCCCGAATGGATTGTCGTTTTGTCTACTTCAACACATCCGGCAGATTCAGTTGTGGATTACATCCACGTGTCCTACATTAGTCAGCCCGGCCGCGATTAGCATGTTGCAGACTGCCATTAGACTACCATCATCTGCCCGCGCAATCAGCGTGCAGTGACCAATGGATCGCCAGGTGTACAGTGTCTCCGGGCCGCGGGCTGAAGGCCGCCCGGGGTAGATACTGGCGACAAATTACTCCGAGGGTCGCGGCCGCACTCGTGGCTTTGTCTTTATCGATGAATGGGCGAACTTGCATACAATGCACCGCGTAGGTACGCAACCGGGATATGCGACCAAACCGGTTAAGGCAAGGTTTCTCAAACTTATCTGGATCACCAATCCTCTTTTCCTCAATCCTTCTAACTATCTAGTCATCCACGCCGTTTTCACGAAGGATTTAAAAAATATACAGGGTTTTCCAATAAGAGGTGTTATTTTGAATAGCCCGCTATTTCGGTAGATGTTACTTTTGAGGCTGTCATTTTTTGACATTTGACAAATAGAAACTACGCCATTAATAAAAATGGAACGATACACGCTTCAACAACGCATTGATATTATTAAAATTCACTTGAGTGAATCAAATGCAAATCATCTTGAGTGATGAGGCCCATTTCCACCTCGGTGGCTTCGTTAACAAGCAAAATTGTCGCATCTGGGGCTCGGAAAACCCAAGAGTTATTGTTGAAAAGCCTCTCTATCCTCAACGTGTGACTGTTTGGTGCGGTTTATGGTCCGGCGGAGTCATTGGACCTTACTTTTTAGAAAATGAGGCTGGAGCAACAGTTACGGTGAATGGAATTATGGCCGGAATTGGATGGTATTGATCTGGACAACGTTTACTTTCAACATGACGGCGCTACGTGCCACACAGGCAACGAAACCATTGATCTTTTACGATTGAATATCAAAATAACACCTCTTATTGGAAAACCCTATATATGTGAATACCGCACAAGAGTGTCAACTTGGGAATCCCCATTTGGGGTATGCGGAGAAAATTAGTGTTGCAAATTTACTAAGAAATTCTTCAAAATATTGGTAATCCGGTTAAAAACGGGATTGCAGGCCCTTAATGAATGAATTATAAGTTTTCCTGATAAACTTTTAGTAAAATACGAATATATTATCGCGACAGGAAACGCGTTTAGTATTGTGGAAAACGAAACTGAAACGTTTGGCGATTCAAAAATAATTTTCCGTCCAGGTAAAATATAATTTAAACTTGGTTCAATACGTATCAGCTGGTAATAAATATCGAAAAAAAATTGGTTGGTAAAATAATTTTCATAACAATATATCTTTTGAAAATGTCGAAATTATATTGTAGTAATTACATAAAACAGATCATGTTTAACTGAAAAAATTAATTATATAATTATTATACATGTATTACTTTTTTGTTTTATTTTTTATTACTTAATGACCTCGTCGACACTTAATCCCCTTAATTGCCCCCTATTGCACGTGATTCCACCACCGCCCACTTTGAGAACCACCGGGATATGATAGAACTTGTGGTCGGGGCGAGCGACGCAACGGGTCTGCGGAATAATAAATAATGCAATAATATGCATGAAAGATAGTAGAACTGCAGCGATGAGAAGTGCCCAACTATTGGATGAATTAAAATATTCTCCGAGAGACGATTGCCTGATTGATGGAGGAAGTAATCACGAACTGACAGCGAATTTAGAGATGGTGCTTTCCGATTGGATTACTTGTAAACGAGAAATAATAGTTATGCATCTACCTGTTACTAGCAAGTTAATGTGTATCTCTGAAAGTTAATAATGTGTAACTCTTCAAATTAATCATGTGTAACTCTGTAAGTTAATAATGTGTAACTCTTCAAATTAATAATGTGTAACTATGCAAGTTAATAATGTGTAACTATGCAAGTTAATAATGTGTAACTCTGCAAGTTAATAATGTGTAACTCTGCAAGTTAAATGATGTATAACTCTTCAAGTTTTACGTTGAGTACTAACAGACGACCGTAAACGTACATATATTATATCGAATGGCTTTGCGTGAGAGACCTCAGTGTATAAACCTTGACAATTACGCGATTATAACAAACTGAAACTAACCAAATTATTAGATAATTTAAAATACAGACGTTATCTGTGGAATTGTTTAGGTTAGGTTAACTTTTCATAATTTGTAGACACGAAACTAATAATTTTAACAGACATTACTTTGAAGAAAAAAAATAATACTAATAAATCTAAAAGAAACATGAAACACAACAAGACACGGAATTAAAAAGATAACGGTCTTAACTGGGAATCGAACCCAAGATCTCCGTCTTGCAACTTATTTAATCACTCGACCATTGGGACCTAACTATTATTAGACGATATTTGAATCCATCTTACATCCATGCTTCCATCATTCATCTTCGGTAATTTTTTCTTCTGCAATGATGGATGACTTAGCGATTGAACCCGCGACGTTCCACCCTGATAACTCACTGTATAAATGGTAATTTTGTAACTATATTTGAATAACCAAATAAATCCCAACCATTCACTGGTTTTCTTAGAATCGTTTGAATTTTTGACGTTTTGCATTTTCTCAGTCAATAAATTTGTTTTTACGTTCCGTTTCCGTTTCAAGATGGCGGCCGTTTTAATGGATCAGAAAAGATTATTTTTTCAAATTTGTAATTTCGTTTTTATTTGATCTTTCTTATTCTCTTTTAAAAAAAATTATATTATTTTAAATATAAGCCTAAATTATTAATATTGAGATAGTGACGTTTCTTTGGAATAATTGTGTCATATCTTATTTTAAATTTATTTAAAAATTTCAACTTTACGGTGGTTAATAAATTAATTAGGTAGGTATTTAAGTACCTACTTACAAATCTAATGATTTTAGAGGAAATTTTGGTTTGTATTTATTAAATAATAATAATATGAAGAAAGCAATATTAGTCAAGTGCGAGTCGAGAGAGATGAAAGCGACTCGCACATCTAAAACATATTTATTCAATCTTGTACTTAAAAAATAATAAATAACATAAGTTGTTTATTTGCTTTTTTCAACACCTCGAGACTGTCTGCAAGTTCATAAAGATTTGAAGGCGTTGAAAAATGACTTCGTTATAACACTAATACGCAATAATCTTAAAATGACAGATATGTGAACCTGATTTCACATAAAGTAAACAAAGAAAGCGACATTAAAACGTCGTTCACACGCGAGCCCGGGCTGGGTTTATAGAATGGTGCGGCATAATGATGCACGGCGGAGTGCACTTCACTCATGGTTTGTTTGTGAAATTACGATGCCGCTTCTTGGAGAATACAGGAGCAGATTTAGTTCAGAGTCGAACATAAAAAAAGCAGTAACAAGTATAAATATTAATAAATATTTTGTGAAATCATAATTTATTGAACGTTTGTACCTTATAATAATCTGGCCTGACTAACAGGTGTCGTATTTGAATAAAATAATATATTTATAATAAAATGAGATGAAAAATGTCCCGGAAAACACAGGTCTGAGGCAGTCAACTCTTAGATCAGCAACATCATCAGCTGTAGGCAGACTGATGGAACCTAAGCGCAAGCCAAATACTAAGTTTGGTGATCGCGCTTTCGAAGTATCTGGGCCGAAGGCTTGGAATAAACTCCCTCAGGAACTAAGGTCCATAACAAGTCCAACAGAATTTAGGTCTAAACTAAAAACTTACCTTTTTAAGCTGTCACACCCTTAAATTCCTGAGTGAAAGTCCAGTTATATCCAATTATGTCCTAAATCCTGTATCTAATTTTCGCTAATAAACAATTAGTTAATGTTAATTAAGTGTTAATCTCAAGTGTGGAAGATACTACCAGTATCGCCCTGGTGTAAGACCACCATTCAGAATTGAAACGTTGCTCCAAATGGCTTTAGCCGTGTTTAGTGACTAGATCTGAATAGCCAGGTACTTCCCCACCTTCCTCTTTCCCTTCCCCACTTACCTTCAGCCTCACAACATCCCCCAATTGGGGATGCCATAGTCTCACTGGCTCCAGACGGGAGCAGTTGGGACTCTTGTGAGGTATTCACTGTAAAAAAAATAAAAAAAAGTGACCTACCCGGTAAGTATTGTACTGTATATTATCTCCATAACATAGATCATTGTATAAATGTATTATACACTTGTACAGCGCCCTTGAGGTGATTCTGCACAAAAACGGCGCTATAAAAATCATCCAACTATTATTATTGTTACTAAAGAAGAGTGTCTGTGGCGGACGGGCGGCTTGAATTTGATTATTATACAAATCTATAGTTTTATTCCGAGATTGGTGAAATATTGGATATTTGATTATCAAAACAAAAGGAATGTCACTGTCTTCATGAGATTTTAAAAAAGCACCCCTCCTCCCATCTTCCCACCCCTTAATGCAGAATTTTAATACTATTGATGAAATTTGGCACACTTGAAGTTCGAAAAATTGGAAAATTACGGTCACAAATATCACAGTAAGGAAAAATGACATTGAAAAAATGCTGAAATAACAAACAAATTGAGTAATCGACGAACTTTTTTCAGCTGAAAAAATTTAAAAAAAAAGCTACCTGAAATAGTTTCAAGGACCTAAAAGATGGAAAATAAATGGTAAAAAAAATTTTTGAAGTAAAGTCAACACAACCCCGTTCATTTTGGAATAATTGTTCAATAAACCATTTTTAAGAATAAAATTAAGTACCCAATAAAATGTGAATGTTACAAAACTAATGAGAAAAATTAGCACATTTTTGTGTGTTCAAACAGTTCATTTAAAAAAAAAAAATAATAATTATCGGTAGATATATAATGTTACACATAAAGTTTTCAGTTGTTAGTCCATTTTACAAAATAAAAGAGGAGTTTAACATATGCGAGGGTCTGAAATCAAGTAAGATAATTGCAGATAAATTGCGTAATCCATCCCTGGAGAAATCTTCCTGTTGCGTATTGTTGAGTTCAGCTAGAATTTAAAAACCATACTCCAAACGAAACACTTATTTTGATACCCCTGAGTGATTTCAGGGCAGTGTCGTGATTAGGTTTGATGCTGGTTTTGAATTTGGGTTTAACAAGAATTTCAAAAACATACTCCAATCCAAACACTCTTTACAACAAAATATGATACCATTTTCGGGTATAATTTAGAGCGTATCAGGACACACCATTGATATTTTGTTGCAGGCTGGTTTTGTATGTGGGTATCAAGGGGTGTGGGAATTGGGAAGATGGGAGATGTTTATTAGAAACACAATGTGTGAAACAACACTAAAAAAAGGGTTCGACATAAATGATGTGGGTAGTGGGAGATCTATCTAGGTTCCCACACTAAACTGGTGGAATTTACAGAATTAAGAAGTGATTTACGCAATGCATTTATGGTTTTTTGTTGGATGCTTTACTTTGAGGTTTACAGTATTGACACCTCACGTATTTAGTATTTACCTGTTTGTAGTTGAAAGACGTCTAAGCACACAAGGAAGGAAGAAAGTTAACATAGAGAAAAGTGTTTGTCATCAATGTTACTTAATAAGGAAGTTAAGTAATAAACCTCATTCGAAAAGCAAACTTTCAACGCGATGAATTTTCCACATTTTTTTTTTAGTATGATGGAGTCTGACAAGTCTGGTCTGTTCGAAAATACTTAATACAAATTGAAAGCTGGGACTGAAATTTGTAAATTTGTTGCAAAAAACGCCTAGCGTCAAATCCATAAAAAATAGTGTCACTGAACATTTTACCTACTTCTGAATGTGGCTTAAAATGAATTTATTTTTTAAACTTGACGAAAAATTTTCGTGTTTATTTATTGGGTTGTTAGGCCGTGTTGCACTGCCTCCTTGTTTAGCCATCGGACAGCCTTTCAAGGGCAGATATGCCACATCGAAGGAGAGAGCACAACACGGCACAATAACTCAAAAATCAATCACGATAACACATTTGGCCGTGAAAATATCTAATCATACTAGATGTAATGTTATCATTTGAACGCAAAATGCATACTGCTGATAGCTGCATTCTAATCCCTCCGTCTCTCTCATAAAAGATGCAATATAACGGAGCTCTCCGTGGCAGGACGTATTATGTTATAGTACGTATTAGTATTCCAATGAGTTCAATATTCTAGGGCGGATAAATAAACTAGTTATAAAATTACATGAAATAGTATAAGTGTATAAGACAATAATAACAACAAAAATCCGAACCAAAGGAACATTTCTCAAATAAAAATCTGAAAACTGTCATAAATTATCCAGGGCACTGAGGAAGAAATCAATAATTGTCAAAATAAAATAGAAATATGATACTTGTTCTCAGAGCTTTTGGTCGTAAAGTCCCCAATAAGTAAATAAAGGCAACAGTTATTGGAATGCTCTCGTGTAGTCGGAAACCAAAATAATTTCAACAACTCCTACAGGAATTTTCAAAGCTAACAAAAAGCGGGAAAAAGAAGTGGTGAAACGTGATCAGGTAATAACCCTTTAACCCCCGAGGGTCCAACCGGGGGAACCGAGGCAACTGGGTCCCAGGTGAGAAATCAGATACCGGATTTATAGGTTAATATTTCAGCAATCATGAACGACACACTATCTGTGCAGGGAGGCAGTTTAAAAAAGAGTTATTGTTTGTTTCGTTAAAGATTATTACGATCTGATTGGTTGATTTTTGAAGTGATGAGCTATAATCATACTTCTTCTTCTATTAATGTTTTGTTATTATCGAATTATTCGCCCTGGTGAGAGACCATCATTTATAGCAATTCTTAAGAGATATTATACACTAAAGATGGTTAAATTGCGTAGAGAGTAAAAGCGGTTAAAAATCATCGTAAAACACTAAGGTCGGGTGGTTTGGGAGAATTTGAACAATTCTTAAAATTTGAAGTTAATTTTCAAGTTCTGTTACAGATTTTTTCAAGTTCTGTTTTATTTCAGTTTTGTCAAGCAACTCGCCTATGATGATATAATAACAGAACTTGAAATGGACTTTCAAAGAACCCGAAAATGAAAGTTGAAAAATTGTTCGAATTCTCCGAAACAACCCGTCCTTAGTAAAGGAAGGACAATAGCAGTCTGAATGGAACATAAATATAAATGAAATCCCCTGAGAGTCTCACTGGCTAAGGTAGTTAAAGTTGGTACTCTAATGCAAGTTAGTACCAAAATTTAGTAACTGCTCAAGTGCTCAACACGCCTGGAGGTCTATCACGGTCGATTGATAAGGCCCTATGTCAATACGATATTAACGAAATCTTTCATCTATGGTCAGTTAGGGATATTTGCGAGCACGGTCAGAATACGATTCCAACAGTCGGTAGAGAAAAGCATGTTTTAGCGTGGTATCCAAGGTGTCGGATAAGCTGTCAACATGCACAACATTTTTTGGATAATGTCGTTCGTTATGCAAAATAACTGGCTTATTAATGAATGGGGGTGAACTAAGTAAACTCTAAGAAATCGTATACACGATCCATAGTCAAAATTAATTCATCTGCGACGTGATCAATGCATTCTGTTCCGGCTTCGAGAAACAAAAATTGTTGGATATGAACATATTAACTCCTTTATTAGTGTCCAAAGTATAAGCGGACTGCCAAAATATGTTAAAGTCAATATTTCAATTCGACATAACCAATTTATTAGTAGACGTCGACGTGCTCGAGAAATCGGTATAAAATCATCGCTAGTTACACCTATCAATACGAATTTGTAAAGTTATCGATTTCACTGTGCTAGACCAACTGGCCTGATAATGGACACAATCTAAAACTCTGACTGAAGCAGGCCAAATAAGCGCAAAGTCAACTCAACAACAACCAACAGAAAAAAACTTCACAGTTTTTTTTTGATATTTAGCAGCACTTAAATCAAAGGTGAGAGCAATAGTGTACCTACACCTAATCGCAATATAAAGACCATGAACTCTCTACATAGTGAAGGGAGTTAGTGTGTATGTGAAGGGTTAATGTATGGAGGTTGGTTGGCGGCTGGGTGCAGTGCGCCAAGAGAACACCTGCGCCGCATTCTGCAACCGGGACGCGTGCGGCCAAAGGGTTATCGAATCCTTTAATCAATATAACCACATTAACGTAATAAGGGATGCCATTCATTTAAATTATAGGTTTCGAAAAGATTAACTGATTTTCATGATAAATCACAAAATAAATAGAAGGAGATAAAACATTCGTAAGGTTCCGATAAAGCTTCATTAAAAATACTATCATATTTTTTATAAAAATTACTAACTTCTTATATTCTTTTAAATTCTATTCTCCTTACTACGTTTTATATTTTGTACTGGTTTATTGTTTTATTATTTTTAAATTCCTCTATAGGTACTTCAAACTTTTGATATATTCATTCAAATTATTTTTAAAGTATTTCACATAATCACTGTAACTCGTACGCATAAAATATCATCAGTTTATTTTTTCTTATTAGTAGGTACTTATATTGATTTCGAAAATTACATTAACATTTTTTTTCTGAATTATAAAATTTTTACATTCTCTTAAATTCTTTTCTTTTATATTGTATACTTTCTATATTTATTTTAATTTCTTCTATATTTCACATCTCATGCACGATACAATATTTTAATGTACTTTATATATAATCAACCACCACAACACGGGAATTTGCCCAGCTAGGTGGTCTGAACATATTCAATTACTATAATAAAGAATGCACTGAAAACGAAAATTTAAATATATATTTATTTGTTTGTTAAGACATACACAGTACAATAAGATACAGTTAAATATTTTTCGTTATTACATAGTTATAGTACCTATTACGTATGTCCATAAAATATCATTACGTAATTTCGCATGAGATTGTTATAAAAGAAAGGAAGTGTGTGAATAGATAATAATAAATTAATTAAAAACAAGAATTATAATAAGCTCACGAATTGTTATTGACTGTTAATACATAGAAGTTTTGAAAAATGATGTGAAAATATTTTTGAAATATGTCATGCTAAGAAATTTAATAAGTTAGTTTTGTATGATAGAAAGGAATCATGAAAGATGTCTAAATGTAGTAATTTTTCGTAATGGGTGTATGTTGTGATTGCGCGAGTAATTACTGAGTTGTTTGCTGCATTGGTATTGTTGGCTTCAATATGAAAAAGTGTAGTGTGCCTTGTACGCCTCGTTGGAACATTTAAACCAATGACGGATAGCAATATAAATATGTACGAGAATATCGTCGCGTCGTGTTGAAAAACCACAATTTTAAACATTGTGTAAATTTAAACCATAAGTTCGGTACCTACATTAATTATTTGATTTTCTACATTTCATCCCAAACATCGTTGTGAGTGGCATAATTTTTTTTGAAATAACATAACTAAGTTGCAAGCATTGTTTATTTTATTCTCTCTTGCCCAGGGCCAATGATCTTAACGCTTACCAAGAAAACTCAGGAAAGTTAACTTTATGCTAATATTAGTTTGTCGATTCCTTGCAACTGCAGTTTTGTTTTAAACCGGATTACGAATAATTTGAAGAGATTCTTAATAAATTAGTGGGTATGCAGAAGACCCACAAATCACACGAAATTCCAAAGAAAACCTAAGAAATGTATTACAATGACAAGAGTTTTTGAAGAACGCCATTTGGCAGCCCTCCCCATGCAGTGCGCCCGCCGCTTCGAGGGTCAGATTAATGCATAACTGCATTTAATCATAACCTCAGTTGGGCAGGGTTCTACTTTCACTTTACGTTGTTCTGAGATATAATAATAATATTTGGATGTTTTGGATTTCGCCGTTTTAGTGTAAAATCATATAAGGGCGCTGTACAAATATAAGGTGTCAAATTTTGCAAAGACGTATTCTCATTATCTATTTATCGATTTCTGATTTTGAAGGTTCAATCTGGTGTAAAATATTTCATATTATTGTAGAAAGAAATCACTCTGTGGTTTGTAACATTGAATAAAAAATAAAATAAACCATTTTGTGTATAAACACGAGTTTTAAATTAATATATTTTCCGACCGGTTTCGCTTTGATCAAGCATGATCATTATTTTTTTTATAATGATAAACTAATGTTTATAAGACAAGGTTTTTTATGGATAGCACAAAGGATAACAAATTATTATAAGCAATAATTAGTCGCCTGAAATATCCATACAAATTGAAAATATCTCCAGAGTAAAAAAAAATGCCGCCGACGGGAATTAAATTAGCACCTTCTGATGCCCGGTCAGATGCTCTGGACCACTGAGCTATGTCGGCTTATTTCCAAATATGCCAAATAATTCAACATGTGTTAGTACTTCAATCAACAATTACTGCTTATTATATTTTTTCATCTGTTTTTACTCGGGAGATATTTTCAATTTGTATGGATATTTCAGGCGAGTAATTATTGCTTATAACAATTTGTCAGCTAGAGCATAATAATTCATTGCATAAGGTTCTAACTACATTTCTCTAATGCCATCGTAAGATAGGGCCACGTTCTAATTACATATTTTCCTTTAATATGTTAAACTGAAATACTTTACACAATATTTGACCTCAAAATCAGAAAATGTTAAATAGATTATGAGAAATAGTCTTTGCAGACTTTGACATCTCATAACTAGCTTTAAAAGCAGTAGTCGGGGACGTGTGAGGAAGAAATTTATGTATAAATATACGGGTGTTTATCACCTGTAGATACGTCGTTTTAACTTGTCACTTCAATGCAATTCAAGACAGAATCATTTACTTTAACAGTGTATTACAACATGATGGTCCATACCGTGAAGCGAACCATAAATATAGTAAAGTTTTAATCTAATGGAGAATATATGACGAAAATGTGAATGGTGGCATAAGTCAGGGACGTCCGAGAAAGACATGGCACAATCAAGTGAATCAGATACTTTAGTCGGGCCATGTCAAGAGTCAAAATAATAGAAGAGCATGTATGAATGTGAATGAGGCAAGGAGTGTGTGCAAAGACCGGGTTGTTTGGCTGTCCGTCCTCTCTGCCTACCCCTGGGGGGAAACGGCGTGATGGCTATTTAGTTAGTTATGTTAGAAATTCGTTACACAAGTAACTATGGAAATACAGCACAGATGGCTCTGAAAGTTATAGAAATGAGCAAAAGAAATGGTTTTGCATTCAGAAGTTCAAAAAAATATCAGTTAGAACCTTTTCCAACTGAGGTGACGTAATATCGCAGCGCACAGCTACCCGCTACCGATAGTCCTGTCGTGCCCGGAGTCCAGGGGAGTCAGGGAGGTACGGAGAGCGGGAGGCAGGACACGAAATGCTGAAGAATGCAAAGATTCAATGGAATGGAAAATGCAAGGAAAAGGGAGAATGGAATACCAAGTTTTATTCTGCATTTTTTGTATCCCGGGTAGAGTTTTTATACGCGCCGGGCTGGTATCCGGTCGTTTAGATGGATAATTGGATATTAACTGTCGTTATTGAAGTAAGTCTTTCTTTATTATATACATTTAAACCTAAGTAGAAATTTAGACCTTTTTAATGGTTCTGGGCCAATCACTTCCATGGGCGGGCAAATCATTTGTAATTTTAATGGTAACAAAGTCTTCAGGGAGCGAACTTTCTCTATTATATATATCAGAGGCGGATTTGCCGTCTTGGCCGCCCTAGGCCCCAGACCATGTAGCCGCCCCTTTCTCAGTACCCATCATATTGACCAGAAGTATTCAAACTTTTCAGTAAGTTCCTAGGGTCAAAACCGTTTTAATTTTCCTGCCATTATCATTCATGGTTCATGGGATGAGATTTGTCCAGGTCTTGGCGGTGGATACGTCTGCCCACCTGCTGCGTGGCGGGCCGGATCGAGAGAGACTGGGTGAGGGAGGCCTTTTGACCTTTCCAGCCGGACTATCTTGACCCATCGCCTTGCACCGCAGTTGGAGGGATGTATTCATACGTCCCGTCACTCCTGGACACACTAATCCCCAGATTCCTACCCACCCCTCATACATTTTCCTTTTCAGAACTTCCTATCCTTACCTTCCTTAAAAATACCCTCCACACCGCATCACCTAAGATGACATAGGTCGTGAGGGAAAATATTTTCCTCAAAGCCTCCTGTGTGGAATTAATGTAAAAAAATACGCTTGCTAAATTCGCTAGTTCAATTACTGTATAATTGTCGATTGTCGCAGGCCGGATTGATGACATTGGCGGGCCGTTGTTTGGAGACCCCTGATATAGACTATAGACTACATAATGAATTTACTTTATTGACAACTTTTATCGAAATCGATTAAGAAATTTAGTTAACTATAATAGCTGCTAGTTTGTAATACTTTCTAAGGTTTCAAGGATTTGAATAAAACATTTAAAACAGTTTTAGGTTTAATTTATTTAACTAGTTTCAGGTTTATTCTCAAACAATAATATATAAGTGTTTCACAGTTTTTTTTCACAGCATGATAGGTGTGGCGAGGGTGGCTGCAGGGCGTGGGGGCGCGCTGTGTGCTGCGTGTGAACACGCTCTTGCATATCGCTATTTCGTACGTAGAATATTTAGGTCCTTAGGAAGTAATTTCTTGTTATCATCTGTGACTTTTTGTCACGATTGGCCGCCCCTAATATCTGGCCGCCCTAGGCCCGGGCTTACATAGGCCTAAGGGCAAATCCGCCTCTGATATATAGATTTAAACCTAAGCAGAATTTTAGAGCTTTTTAAATGGTTCTGCGCCAATCACTTCCATGGGCGGACCAAACATATGTAATTTTAATGGTAACAACGTCTTCAGGGAGCGAATGTGTTAAGGTCATTTAAAAAACTATTTCCTCAATCCTAAAATTAAACAGTAAATTTGAAGTATAATTTTCCCACTAATCTCTAAATAGTATAAAATAAAGTTGCTATCCGCATCTGTCTGTTTGTGCGTTTAGTTTTTCTAAACTGCCTTACGGATTTTTGTATGATTTTTTTTTGTTTCACTATCATTTAGACAATTTCTTCCGGAAGGTTCATATATGTAATACATGCATATTATATTTATAGAAAGTAGAGAAAAGTCGATGATTTGTAATCAAATTTTTGGATCTTACATTGCTGACGCTGGCTAAACCTTATGAGATACATCAAAATAATGTTCTACTGAATTGTATATCTTAAAATGGCCTACAGAAAACTGAATTGTATATCTTAAAATGGCCTACAGAAAACTGAATTGTATATCTTAAAATGGCCTACAGAAAACTGAATTGTATATCTTAAAATGGCCTACAGAAAACTGAATTGTATATCTTAAAATGGCCTACAGAAAACTGAATTGTATATCTTAAAATTGCCTACAGAAAACTGAATTGTATATCTTAAAATGGCCTACAGAAAACTGAATTGTATATCTTAAAATGGCCTACAGAAAACTGAATTGTATATCTTAAAATGGCCTTAAAATGTCTATCTCCCAAGGATAATCCCCAGCAACGCCCGGTACACGTCAACCAGTCTTTTAATAAATGTTTTATAAATATTAATGGACGAAAAAATAGCAATTGCAAAATCATTCAATTTCTAGTGTATTAATAAGGTTTCCCCCGGTTGCAAAGTTGTATCTTCTCCAAGGTTAAGGTAGGGGACACATTACGCTATACGCATGATAGCTTAGTCTATTTCAGCATATCGCTTGCTATACACTACCGATGGGAATATATGGCGAGCGATATGCTAAAATAGGCCAAGCCATGAAAATAAAGCGCGCTTATAGCGTTGTATATCACAGGCTTAAACTATCTAATAAAAGTGTGTTTTTCCGAAGTGACCTGCATCTATGTATTTTTTCCGCATCTGTTGTAAATAATTAAATAAAGTCTAGAAAGTTATATTTGTATAGAGCCCTTGAAAAAACGGCGCTATACAAATAATCCAATTATTATTATAATGTAATTAATCAGAGTGCTGGACCCTCGCAGTCCTGGTAAAGATCACAATTCAACATCGAGACGATACTTGAAAAGGCTTTGGCCTTTGTGACTAGATAGATTTGTAGCGCCCTTCGTGGCAGCAGGACGCGTCCTAACGCTTCCTCCAACCGCTTTGTGTTTTTTTAGTATTTTCAAGGGAAATGAGGCAACATCCCTTTGAAATTATTTTTAAAATCAATCCATCAACATTTGAACTTAAATAAAAATAAACTTAATAATTATTAGAACTTTATAATATGTGATTTGAGTGCAGTGTTTTAAAGTGAATATTCTGAAATTTGCTCAAAAATATTGGACTTTCGAAACGAACGGCGACCGGTAAATGCACTCCAGATGTTTTCAACAAAATTCTCGGAAACTGGGCAAGCTTGGACACTTGCAAGTTTTTTACTAAGCCCAGGGTAAGTTATTACCCAACCGTCGCTTTTTATTGCGGACAGAATGCACCACTTCAACAATTACCAGGAACAGGATTACATGGAGATAAATGATGGACTTGCCAAACGTCACAGCGGTGCTACCAGGGTCTCTTATCTATGTGAGGTGTCAGCGCTTTATTAGCAGCAGATACATACCTGGACGCTGTTGTTGGACGCGGTGGACTCTCTTACTGCAGCAGCTGGTCCAGTTCCTTCACCACTTAGGATTCTTGCTGCAGAGTCTCCATCTTCTATCTTCGTAGAACGTCACAGCGGTGCTGCCAAGGTCTGGTATCTGTGAGAGGATAGTGTGTCAGCGCTTTATTAGCAGCAGACACATACCTGGACGGATGACGAACCTCGTGCTGGCACTGTTGGTGGACGCGGTGGACTCTTTCGCTGCAGCAGCTGGACCAGTTTCTTCACCACCTGGGATTCTTGCTGCAGAGTCTCCATCTTCTATCTTCGTGTCACCTGTTCCTTTACTTCATTTTACTTAACTTAACTTCATTCTATTTTTGTAATATTTATATTTTCTGTAATACCTGCATCAACTGTAAAGCGCCCCTGAGGTGATATCTCACAAAAGCGGCGCTATACAAATTATCCAATAATAAATAAATAAATAAATAAATAGATCTGAAAAGCCAAGATCCTTTCAACCCTTACCCATTTCATTCCATTCCCCAATACCTTCACCCTAACAATATGTTCCAATTGGGATGCCATAGTTCACTAGCTCCGGGTAGTTGGGACTCTTCGGCGGTATTCACATAAATATATATCCATAATATTTATATTTTTAATTAAAGAAATAAGGTTAGAAATCATACAATTATGGTTTTCATTATATATAAATATATTTCGTACCTACCTAACAGCAAAGTTAATGATATACTAAGTAAGAGTGTACACGGAGAAAAATGAGATTTAATTCATTAAGAACCTTTTTAATTATTGGTAATTGCGATTAAATACGGGAACGCAGGTCTTACGATTGAATTCACAGGTTTCCTGGTAAACTTTGACTATATTATGTGAAATAAATTATCACGTTATCGGAACACGTGTTCATGAACATCGGAATATTTTTGCATTTTGTCATGATATATTATCAAGGCAAAATTTACGAACATTTTTCTACGTGTAGGTACCCAATAAATGTTGTATTACATTAGTCCATAAAAGAGAATGGAATAAATTTAAACAATGGCGATAAATTATGTTCAGTTGTTTTCTTAAAGCAATTATTATTTTTTTATAGAAAGTTCATTCACAACATTTCGTAAAGAAAATTTTAAATTGAATGTTTTTTTAACAAAAATGTCGTACTTTACAGAATGCAATTGCGGGTGTTACGATCGCACACAAACGCAAAAAGCAAGAAACAGAAATAGAACATCAACACCTGGTCTCAGTGAAAATCACTGTGGACAGTGTGGACATTCAAATGTTTACAAACCTCTGACCTTAGGAGATGACCTAGCCCAGGAACCCTACGATGGTGCTGTGAACAGCGATGGTGATGTGAACAGCGATGGTGATAGTGACTACGGCATAGACGGAAGGACTAACAACAAAAAGTGGTACATTCCAGAAGTAATAGACCCATACGTCAATACAGACGTGGTGCCACCGAGTAAAGCAGAAGACCCAAAGAAGGGTAGATTTGGGAAGAGAGCAGTCAAGAAAAGAGAAAGACCTAGGATATTACGAACAAAAAAGAGACCTAAAAAATTAATATCTACAGCTAGGTCAAAAAAGCGATCAAATTAAATAGGATTACTTATAGTATTGTTGCAATGTATCGATTCTCCAATCCAGGCCGCTCGAAATCGCCGTCGAAAGTACATATACATTGGTCGACATGCTTATTCTTGACTGTCGTCGAAGTTACATACTTAATTCGCAAAGTGGATCGAACCCCTCGTTGTTCGAGTGGAATGACTTCGTCGAGAATCGAGGCCCCGGTGCTTTCAAATCTTAGTATGTAGGTATCTACAATTAATAGTTTGATGTGTTTTGTATTAATAAACTTTTTGTTGAATTTCATAATGTTGTCTATTTTAATGTGTTAATTGTAATTGGTGTAACTGTTTATATCAATAAATTTGCAAATTTTTGATTTTATTTATTACTCTCCAAGCCAAACAAACATCCAACTTTTTGTTTCTTCTTTTATTGTAGAAAACGACAGTAATAAACAAGACTATGAAAAAATGAATTGGAGAATTCGCCTCCTAACTATTTCTCAGAGATTAACAAAGCAGCCGATAAAAAAAACGAAAATAAATATTTTTAATAAAGAAATAATTAAGTACTTATAAAATAGTGTTTAAATTAGGATTCTGCATATTATCAGATTTGAATACTACTCATCTATGGAAGCGTTAGCTTAGAAGAGGAGTGTACAGTACATTATTGTAGTAATTTATTATACTAGAGTATAACGTGTCGAAAATAATGTAATTAGTAATAATACATAATATTATAAAAATAATATTTGGAGAATGGGTAGGTAATTGGTTATGATTCAAGATTTTCACGACAAAAGTAATTATAGTGTTTATTTTGGGGTATTATGCCGTGTTGCGCTACCTCCTTCACTAGCCATCGTTTTGGACAGCATTACAGTGTCCATACTGGATGGACACTAGTTAGACGTGTTCATAAAAATCCTAACATTTTCGCATTTCGTCATTATATATTAAGACAAGCAGGAGAATGAACACGTATTCTGAAATTATTACGAATTTACTAAAAGTTTATCAGTAAACGGCCTGCAGTCTCGTTTTTAGCGTATAACCAATAATTTGAAAAGATTCTTAATAAATTAACATTGCCGTAATGATTACATCATTCTCAACATTTCTGCCAAGAACAGTAATTGTCAATAAATTTCAATAATAAATGGCTGACCTTTTAACATGAGCACGTATTCGGGATCGCAGTTCGCAGTTGGCACTCTCCAGCCGGAGGACGCTGGCGGTAGGCTGACTGGGAAAGATCGAGTGATAGCGGAAACGTGTACGGAGAAACGGTGGCATTTCATGCCTTCAGACTTCAGATTATATACTAATAAGAGGGGCCATTGAATCAGAAGGGTGGGAAAGGTAGCTGCAGGTGGGCAAGGCTTGCAAGGATGTTCTTAATTCTTGGATATTGTTTTGTGCAATATCAAAGTATTAAAATCAGTATGCCGAACGAAATTTATGATTTATTGAAATTTACAAGAATTTACCTACGTAGATAAAGCCATTGATTGCAGATTTTTGACAGCATCGCCATTCCATTTTAAGAATAGGTATTATGTACTAAATACACAATTTGGCTGTCCTGAAACGGGATCCTTTCCCAGTTGGACAGACAAAGGTTCATTTTGTTTTGTATTGTTGGTAATTTATACGTATATATAAATAAAAAAAATAAATCTACTACCCCTATTGCGGATAACATAGTTCTACTGGCTCTGGGCAGATGGGAGCAGTTGAGACTCTTGTGTGGTATTCAAATAAAAATAAAGCTGTTGTAGGTATGTAACTATATAATTATGTTGGACTGTTTCAATCATTTTTGTTTCAATCATCGAACAGGCATTTATTTTGACGTAATAGTATAATAGTTTCAACTAGATGACATTAATAATTTAAGCCTGTGACAGACTACGCTATGTTTCCATGTCTTGGCCTATTTCAGCACATCGCTCGCCATATATTCCCATTTGTAGTGTATGACGAGCGATACGCTGAAATAGGCCAAACCACGATGCGTATAGCGTATTGTTTTCCAAAGCATTATACATTTTTTTTAAAACGTATTTTTTTACGTTTCAGCCTTCACGCAAAAAATAACGTAACTTATTCAAGTCATTTTAGTTTCTTAGATTGAATAAATCAACATTCAATTGAATCAAAAGTGTTTACTCAAACGAAAGACATACATCTAACCCTTTATGTTAATGTGTGCCATTCTAAGAAAATCAAATAAGATATGAAACAAGAGTTACTCACCGAACCAAGTTACTGAAAACGAGAGAATAACTAAACATACCCGAAATAATTTTATGATTAAATAAAATGACTAAATATATAATTTATGTAACACAACAACGTTGTAGTAAGTCGTAATTTTGCTGCCGATAATATTGCTTAATTTTTCCGTGAGTTTTTAATAGAGTAAGCAACATAATTTGGAGTTCAAAGGGTTTAAAAAATCACTTCGCACGAGTGGGTTCTCGTTTCTTCGCATATCCTGTCGCGTTCTCTCCTTCGTCACGTACGGAGCTTTCAAAGCTCTGCGCAGACTGTGTCAATAGCTTTTAGTCAGCAGCGCGACCTTTTGTTATTTTAAAACAACTTCCGTACGAGAAAGTCTTTGTTTGCAGCTTTTGGATAAACGGTGGAAGGATTGCGATGTTTCTGTGTATAATAATATATACCTACTGCGATGAAAGGTATTCACACCGCGCGTACACAAGAAGCGAGCTTTTTGACAAGGATCAAATCTTGAAATAATATTTGTTTTCTTATTGTACCTACGCATTCTAAATTGTGAAAGCTGTTGCCTGTTATATGCTGATAAAACTGTGCTTACTGTGCGATAGTATGGAAAATCTGCAATCACTATTCTTTACAAATAATAATGAATATACTCGTATATTCAAAGTTACATTATTTGAAATAGAGGAATCCAAGACAATATGTATGGTTGTTGAGAAAGGTGAATTCTTGGAAGTATGTAGATGAGTTTACGTATTTAGAGACGGGATTGCTGATAAGGATGTTGGCAGGAGAGTGAATGCAAGAAATTCAATTAATGGAGAACTTATTAAGGTAGTTACTATTCAAAAATGGTTAAACGAAAAGAGGATAGAAGTTATCCACATAGGAGTTCTACTGTATTATCTGATGTATAGAGCAAAAGGCTTAAATGTAGCTAGGAGAGGCATGGAAGTAAGAAAGAAGACGAAATAAAGTAGAAATGAGACCAAGAAATCTAAGGCTTTATTTGTCAGGAAACTTTAAAAAATGGTAGAGCTACGTATTGCTATTTGTCACCAAATGACACGTCCTTAAAACTCGCTCTATTTCCTTTTCTATTGGGGTCAGAAATATGACATAAACAGTTTTAGAAAAAGAGAATACCAAGCTTTCTCTTGCATTTAAAGTTTTAAACTTATTTGGACCATAGATGCTTCCGAATATTTTTTTAATAATTCTATAAAACAGAAAACCGCCAAGGTTTGCCGATAATTTCATAATTATTTTTATATAAAACTAACAGAAGTGAAGTGACTTCAAACTATATAAGTTTTATATAATCAAATGTGCTTTTTTCAGATTCGTATAAATTGGTAAATAAAGTTAGGAAAGAAAAACCCATATGAGAGCGATTGTTAAAACGTTAGCTATGCTTGCGTTAAAAAAATAGTATTTTTAATTGCACGTGTCCGTTTGTAATATTAAAATCTGAAAATGTCGCTTTCAAAAACAGTATTTCATTTTGGGTTAAGTTAAAATTCTATTTGAAATTGAACAGATGCGTGCATTACGAATGAAACGCAAGGCCTATATTATAATATCATTTTCATGTCTTCAAATGGATTAATCTATTAAATCAATAGTCACATGAACAAGTAAGTTTCTCATTGTTTTATGTCTCTTGACAATCCTATAGCTATGAAAACTTTCATTGTAAGAGAAAAAGTTTTGAGGTAAACAACGTTACACGAAGAAGATCCGATTAGCATTTCATTGGGGAATAAAACAGGAAAGTTCCAAATCATCGCTAAAATGAATTTGTTTTGAATAAAACAACACAGATAAAGGTTTTATTATTAAGTTTGTCTTGTTGAGATAGACTAGGAAAATAATATTACGATATTATTACATTTTGATTGATAAAATAAACAGTGTTCTATATAGAACGCTGGTTATTAAACGGAATCATATTTATTAGTCCTATTATATAAGATTTTCACTGCCGGATATATTTTGTTGTTGTTTTTATGGAGTTTTTCGTGTTGGCCAATGACTCGAACAACCTCAAGCGTTCAACATAATTCAAACACCTCATTTTTGGGATTAAGGGAAAGTGCAAAATGAAGATATAATAATATGTGCAGGATTATCTTTGGCAACACGTTATAAATTCAGACAGATAGATGTTTCCTTTATTTCCATCCAGTTTCCATTTGGGATGCCTTTTCACAATATGGATTGGGATGTAAAAAGGACGTGTTCTATTTTGGTACAGATTTTCGTACAGTTTAAGATGGCGGTTATATTTGTCATATGTCATTGTTTTAGATACGTAAGGATATTATGTAAAAATGTTGTGTGTTTATTTCATTTTATATTTAAAATATTGAATTTTTTTAAATATTGAATTTCGCTAGCTCTTGGTATTGTGATCTAGGGCCACGGGTTTGTTTTTGATTACGAAATGACTGGAAGGATATACAAAAGAACTGTAAACGGTACTGTAGTGAGGATGCCACCGGAATATCGAATAGACTTGATGATGGTTATCTACCTGGTTTCTACATACGAACAAAAACCTTTGCGCGCAATGCGGATTTGAACTTGTTACCTGTCATTTGTTGCGGGGTAGAAATGGTACTGCCCGAGCACACTTTCTTCTCCTGGTGACAAATGGATCGGACCGCTGGAGGAGGTTTGTATGTAATCGGCTACGCACGAATATATTATAATATGAGTTTATTACTGATTGTGAACGTGTATTACTGTTCGGTATTGTGAATTGTCTTTTTGATGATTTGTTGACGGAAGCGGCAAAGGCAAATAACAGATGCTTTCATGTGATCTATAGTTATGTTAAACATATTATTTCTCTATGAAAATAATGATCGTGTAAAGCGATGAATTTTTGGGTCCCGATATGGATTCCGCATGGGGATCGGAAGAGTATTTTCTAGCTACACGACACGTCATGAAAACCTCGAATATAATATTATTGTAAACTATTATCTAATAAGTGGATATCATCCAGAGTCGGCTCCAGGGGTCCAGAAAAGGAAGGTAAATCGAAAAAAATGAATATGAAATGTTAATGCATATTGCTAATGCGTTATGAATATTATAAAAAAGCCAATGAATGTAATTAGTTTGCCGGTACCCACCTATTCTGAAGCCGGTAGCATAATATTGTTTAATTTAAAATTATTTATTTACACATAAAAGTAATTAATGTTTTTTTTTTCTTTTAAAGAACTTTTCTTCTTAAAGGTTTAAATTTTAATTTGTATTAACTCCAAACTCAGTCCATTGTTATCAGTAGACTTAAAAAGTAAACACTTAAAGAAAAAGTACTTATACGATCATTTTATTGCACCCGCAAATGCACTGATAAATATGATAATTTTTGTTTTTAACCTATTTATTTTTCTCTCTTGGAAATAAAATAATTGTCACTTTATTTACATTTGTCATGATTCAATGAATTGTTTCCGATTTCTTTCGAAATGATATCCACAGAATTTGAAATATTATTCCATGCAAATTACGTCAACAATGGATAAAAATTATTACCTCAAGATCAAGATGGCTATCATTTATAACACAAAAAGCTTAAGATAGGCATTTTTTCACATCTCCCTCTAATTCCTTAATAATCTTAGGTCGTAGATATCTCTATCTCACCGCGGTCATGTCCGAAAATCCCTTTAAAATAAATGTTGTATGATACTAAGCATACGTCAGACATGATAGTGTTTACATCCTCTGTCTGTATATCAAAGAGAAAGAAAGGAGATAGTTTGGGGACAAAACTTGAAGTGACCCACGCTAGGTACATACGGTAGCTTCTCATTTGGACGCTAGGGCACTGGAACTGTAAGAATATTAAAAACAAATTAATAATCTGGTAGTTTGTTAAATCCTTTTTTTATATTAATATTATTGCTGCATATACAAGCCGACACTGATATTATCTATTATCAACAAATCTATTGCCATCAAGCATAGGCGAAATGTCAGTTCAGCAGCGCGTGAATAAGTTTTTCTCTTTCGAAATTCGTCTTTACTCTTTCATTATCTTTAAGACCCTGACAAAACAAATGTTTAACCACTTCCTTATCGGGACTCTTGCGAGGTGTTAGAAATTTTAAACAACGGGGCGGAAACTTGCAACAGATGTTTTAATGAAACAAAATACATGATACAAAACACAGGGTTCATGTACCTACATATTCCCATTTACACAAGAGTTGCAAAGCTCTAAAATAAAACGTACCGTTTTAGTAACTGTTATTGCTCATAACGTTTAATGTAGGGAAAGGGAAATAAGAAGAATTGAGAAGTACCTTAAAATAAGGAAATAACGCAGAAGCAAATTGCAATAAAATCCCCAGTTATGCACCGAGAGAGTTTTTATATCCCCATATAAAGCAAACGAAGAACTTCACTGGGTTACTCGTAAGTTAGGAAAGGAGCTCTGAACTCTGACATAATATGGGTAATCAAGATCTTATCTCACAGAATATGACTCCTTGCGGGCATATTTCTCCGTGGATTAGTTTAGATGGATGTTGCGACTGAAGCCTGGAGGGTTATCTCACACGTGATGGTATATGGAGGTCGTCAGCAAGATGATTTACTTTATCTTTATGTCTCAGTGAATTAATAGGGCTGTGTACTTTTAGCAAGACGAGAGCGTATTGTGATATTTTGTATGCTGCTACATACGAAAGGGAAGTTTTATCTTGCGGTATCATGATCGAGCAGGCATTAAGTTTAAATTGCAAGCATCTGTTCAAAATAATGTTTAGGCTTATGGTGATAAGAAATGTGTGGTGTTTTATGGAGCTTAAGCTATATTTTTAAGGATGATATCACAAAACTCAAGACGACCATAGTAGTTGATGGACACAATAATACTAATAAGCTATAGATTTCAAGAAGATTTTTAATGTGAAACATCTTTTGTCGCGCCTAGGGGATCAAAATCAACTATTGCGTAGCAGGCGTGGCAAGATGGAATGACGCTTCATTCAATTCGTCGGCTCTTTCCGCCGGCCGCCAAAACTCTGTGCAGTATATTTGCTTCTATTCTCACTAAAATTGGCAATGGATCTATTCTAAATGGTGATATTTTTATTTGTAATACAATTCTTTGTGTATATTTTATTAAAGATAAAATAATTCGTATTTGTAAAAAGCGTTAACTTTGTGGCTCGCTATAATTTACAAAATACACACATAATAAACATATTTGTTTATATTTTAAATAAAATAATTGTTTTACTATCCAAAATATAAATACTTGTTTACTTTCATTTTCACTTCCTTAATCTCTAATATATGTCTCAAAAAGTACGTGAACCTTAGGTAACTCGGCTATCATGGAGAGCATTCATTTCTATGTTCCCGGTGGTTATCTCCGTCACCGACAGCATAGACTGTTCTCCCGGCCTGCAGAACTAACTTGCCTATGGTAATGCCGCGATGCCGGTGGGGAGAGCAATCTTGCTATTGAACAGATATCAACAGATTTAGCATCAATTAAACTGCCTTTAAAAGGCAAGCTTTGTTACTACTACTATAGTTGAAATAACCACCGTTTATAATTTATGTAAAATTATCAGTTCCCCATTCTTTTCAATTCAATTCAATTCAATTCAATTTGTTTATTCCTTTAAAAACATTACAAAATTACATTTTATTTCGTTTTTAAGTACATTTGTAAAATGGTATTACATAATAGTTAGCGGTGTATAAACTATACCAGCATCAATAGAGCTTGCTTTTTAAAGGCAGCTTCACCGATGCTAAATATGTCGATATCCGAATTAATTCTGTTCAACAGCAAGACTGCTCTCCCCACCGGCATGACCATTGGCAAGTTAGTTCTGCAGGCCGGGAGATAAAACAGTCTATGCTGTCGGTGACGGAGATAACCATCAGGAACATAGAGACTAATACTCTCCATGATAGTCGGATTTTCAAACCATCCACGAATCAGTTTGAAGAAGTGTGATACAATATGCACATCTCTTCTGACCCGTAGATGGTTCATACCGAGCATGCCCAAGAGAAAGTCAGTAGGATAGAGCCACGGGTAGTAGCCATACTCCCTTAGGTAGAGGAATCTCAGAAATTCAAATTCAAATGGATTCATGACAGACGGTATATAAGCAGGGTATACCTTCAATATCTGTATCAGCCCTCAGATCATGTTTCCAGGGATGATGTTAGGAGGATATTTTTAGGGATAGAAATGAGTGATCCGGCGTCTTTTAGACCCGCCTTGGAGGAGGGAGCAAGCACAAAAGCCGAAGAGTAGTTAAGTATCAGCAAACATCAGCTTATACAAGTTTTTTTTTTTAAATTTTAATGTGAATACCGCAGAAGGTTCCCAACCGTCTGGAGCCAGTGAGATTATGGCAACCCGAATTATGATATGTTGTGAGCTGAAGGTAATGGGGAGAGGAAGGAGATGGGAAGAGGCCAGAGCCAGATCTGATCACCAAACACGGCTAAAGCCATTTTAAGCAACAATAGAGGTCATAAACCAGGGCGATATTGATAATATCTTCCACTCAGGAACGTGTCACAAGTATACTATATGTATTATTATTTAAAGTAATAAATTGTGAAATAACACAAAATAATCAAATAAAATTTACATGCATACGTCGACGTTTGTACACGCCACCTCCGGATTGCTAGTCGGGAGACTACGGAAGTTTTACACGGAGACTACACCTGAATAACAGAAATTCTTTAAAACCGTAAAAATACAATGAGTGAATACTGTATATATAATATATATACAGTTTTAATACTGTTAAGTTTACCTCATCCGTATTTTAAGTGGGTAGGATTTTTCTAAATAATACCTTCTATACGTTAATCAATTGGTTTTGGTCCATTTTCAGAGATGATTACTGGTGTTAAATTACATCCATTGATCTCAATGTATTCGACCGTAACACATTATGATTATGCATAATGAATTCAAGTTACTTACCAACGTCCTACGGAATGCGCGTATGATAATCTGTATGATGATGATTTGAACTGATAGGTACTTACCTGAAACAAAATAAACAAAAAAAATCAGTAAAAATATACAGGTTACACATACAGATATGATTTGAGATTTTCACGGCCAAAATTATTCAAGTGTTTTATTTTTGGACTTTATGCCATGTTGAGCTACCCCTTCTTTAGCCAACGTTTCGGACAGAATGACAGTGTCTATCATCAGGGTATACGATTAAAATACGTCTTCTGTGAAGTTCTGATTATACAAAACTTTTTGGTACGCTTCGTACACAAGCATAACTTCTTTAAGACATATTTATCAATTAGCAAATTGTTTTTTAATGCGTGCGTGATTTCTTAACTTCTAATGTTTCCAAAATGACTTGGCTTAGTGCTTTGTCATTATATTATAAAAAACAGCATAAATTTTAGTAGGGTTTTTATAAAAACATTGGTTGTTTTTTTGAACGATTGTGAGGCGATGCCACGTTTTTATTGTACATATTTTTGTAGATCAATTTACAATTCAATTATACATTTTAAAAAGTTCTTTGATTGGGTTATGGTTGTGTACTGGATGGATAAAACAATAGTTTAATTTTATAATAACTTTGGGAGTCCAAATTTAAACGGAATTTAAAAACGTCGCTAAGCTGGCAATCAACTCTTAGATCAGCAACATCATCAGCTGTAGGCAGACTGATAGAACCTAAGCGCAAGCCAAATACTATGTTTGGTGATCGCGCTTTCGGAGTATCTGGGCCGAAGGCTTGGAATAAACTCCCTCCGGAACTAAGATCATTAAAACAAGTCCAACAGAATTCAGGTCTAAACTAAAAACTTACCTTTTTAAGCTGTCGTACCCTTAAATTAAATATACCATTCCTGAGAGAGTGTCCAGTTATATTCAATTTTCCAATTATGTCCTAAATCCTGTATCTAAATTTCGCTACTAAACAATTAGATAATGTTAATTAAGTGTTAATCTCAAGTGACCTACCAGGTAAGTATTGTACCGTATATAAATAGTTAGTAATAACGTAGATCACTGTAGAAATGCATTATAAATTTTTACAGCGCCCTTGAGGTGATTTTGCACAAAAACGGCGCTACACAAGTCATCCAATTATTATTATTATTTTTGAATTTGCGGGGTTGGAGGGGACTGCGGGCAGGTGTTCCAAACTAGTTCAAAAAGATTTTCAAAGGCTTTCCATACTATCGGTGTGCACAAATAAATTTAAACGTGTCCCTTTTAAAATGATTTGCCAATACATAAAGTTAAGTAAAACTAACAAAACTATTTAACGACATCGATAATAATTAAAGACAAACGATCCAATAAATATATTTATAACTTTGCGAAGCAATTAAAGTACGAATATACCGTCGAAGAAGGAGAAAATCAATACAATTTAAGGGTAGGTATCAAAGAGGTAAAAAAAAGTTTTCCTGAATTTCCGATCACTCTCGTTACTAATTTAATATTCTGAAGTCGTCAGTTAACTCGAGGACAACTCCACAAAGTCAACAGCCTGCAACACTGTCGACTTGGAGAGAAATCATTAAAAATACAAACGGCCTAAAGTTATTCAATAAAAAGGAAGAGGGTTGGGGGGAGGAAATGAAGGCAGTCACTCAATAAGAAAGTTGTGGGACATTATAAGTTGAGGCGATAAACCTTTTGGAGCCACGTACTCGTACATTAAATACAAACAAATTCCATAGCGCCATTTTCCTGGTAAAACAACCACAATCTCAAGGGCGCTTATCATCTTAAATTTACAGCTAAGACTAGTGATTTACAAGTACAACTTATAGCTAGCAACTAACTAATAAGAATTAAAGCGAGGCGTAGTTGAAAATCATATGTTTTTGGAAACATTTTGGTCTTTAAAATAATCGAGCATTCAAGTCTTTTTATAAAAGCTCAGAAAATCACATTTTTATAAAAGTATCAGACCTATGAAAACTGTTTTAAAGTTTAAAATCTCCTACTTACGACCCCATTTTCGGTTATAGTTTTTTGTATAATGTGGAAAATTAAGTAAGAAAATAATCGTTAACCATATAAATATTTGTGCAAGAACTTCGCTAAATAAAATAAAACACAATTTTTGGCGATGTTTTTTTTTTCTTGAATAAATCAAAACAGCCGGCTTGTATCAATCGGGAATTTAAACCTTATCGATATCTACATACGGAGTGTTATTGTTAGTGGCCCGATTCCAAATGTTACACGAGGCGTTGCATCGCCTTATCATATCTTAGTATAGTAATAATAGTGACCTATATCTAAGACTTTTAATTATATTTATGACTCAATTTTTGCAGTATAACGACCATATTCTACATTTTACGGTAAATGGTGATCTCAGTTGAAATTGTATTAATCCACAATCATCTGATTACGAACTGGTTGAGGTTTATTATGATTGCAATGATGGCATATCTGTCAAAACCAAATAAAGGAAGGCGTAAGTCTTATGATCTTTACAAATTCTTAATATTGGCTTATCTACACCGTGTTTCTGGATTTGTTTCGAAAACTTTCATTGTGGTCATAGCTTTAAAAGTTCACAACAGATCAGTTGGTTATCAGATGTGAGCGATGGCGCACTGTGGGCTGAAAATCGCCTTTCATAGACATAGAGACTTGAATTTTCAAGGGTATTTTTTTTGGCTAGAAATGGATTCTGCTGATCATTACTATGCTATAAAATTTCGTACAAAGCAATTGCGTGTACAAATGAAGGAGTTATCATTTTTTAAGAAAAATTTGTATGCCACTGACATTAAAAATGAGGCTATCTCTGGAATCATAAGGTTGACCATTATATCCTTACACACAGGTATACTACTATTTATTTGTATTTTTTTGACATACTTCGTATTGTGGCGCAACTTGTGATTTTTTTTTTGCCCACTGTGTGGCGTCATAATCGATTGATCTATTATCACTGTATACGTCGTGCATTACCTCCAGAAGGTTAGCGATACCATCCTGAAAGACAGTGGTTTGGTAAAATTTATTGTGTTTGCTAAATAATTTATTATTGAAATTACAGAGAGCCAAATGTTGGTAGCACCTTCGTCCCGCAAAGCCAGAAGCAAGCGGGCGACGATAATTCGTGAACTTGACGCAAATTTCCACAAAATTAATACTTTCGCACGCGCTAAATTGAATATTCGCACCGCCATTAAAACTTTTAAATCCAATGGAAGTTTGTAATTTCAATGTTTCGGTGCATTGGCTAGTTACCTACTAAATATAGGGCAAATTTTGATTAAAAAGTTGCGATACTGGGTGGCCGAAAAAGAGAGAAAAAACAGAGTTTTCCGATAAATACCTGTTTTCCCTTTTCCTGATATTTTAAAAATGATATCGAATCACAAAATATTAGTTTATACTCATTCATGAACCTTCTGGAACCCGGTTTTGGACGCAGGCCAATATTTTGTACAGATTTATCTTTTTTTTAAATTAACCCCGCAGTAAAAAACATTTTTACATTAACTCTCCGCTAGTCGAGAGACCATTTGGAGAGGTCAAAGGGTCGCCCCAAACTAGCCTCTCCCGATCTGGCATGACACGCAATTGGTGAGCAGGGGCGTACTGAACACACCTCACCCGATGAACCCGGGCACCCCTGCTAAATCAACAAACGTAGCGAACCCTTGAGGTGACCTATGGCAGAGGTGTTGGTAATCCAATAAAAAGTTCCCGGGGCGGCGGTTCTCAAACCTGCCTCTCAAATTAACACACCTTACTTAACAACATACGATCACCAATTGGGGTTGCCATAGCCACAGACTCCGGCCAGTTGGGAGTTTGGAAGCAGTAGGAACTCTTGATAGGTATTCACATAAAAATTCATTGAAAATAGAAACATTACCATTCACAAATTAGCATTTGTCATAAACAGATGCAAAAATGAGGGCAATTAATTTTAAAAAGTGACATGATTGTGGAATGAAAACAAAGCTTTATTAATTTAAAGATTAACGAAATGTTGTCCTTGTTTTAAATAAATTCACCGCGGGGCGGAGTGTTATTCAATTAATTCATTAATTTATCTGAATCGCAGAAGCCCGGAATTATAAATTACATTTTGAGACTTTTGCTGAGCAAATTACTTAAAAAAATAATAGTCCTAATGTTAATTAAAGGTTTTTTTTTCTCCGATTCTAAGAAATCCTTTTGCTTGTATAATTCTACCGTTGAGAGTTGTTAGAAATTACGACGAAGCTATCAGGTTTCGGTAAGTCATACTTCACGCTTCCTTAGGAATTAATTTATTGAAAGCATATTTTTGGTAGGTATTCATAATGTAAACCAATTATTAGCAAAGAATAATAGTGAATTAGCATTAAGCTTCGCCTTAAGTACCCACTGAAAAACTGCTATCTAGCAGTTTAAAATTGTATTTATGTATCATTTAAAGAGAAAAAGGGACATAAAAAAAACTAGGTCTTCAATCATTACAGTCGCACGTGCGTGTGTGTGCGATTCAATAATTGTGTCAAATTCGCGTACCCGTTTTAACTCGCAGCAAGCTTCTTACGGTATCACCACCATAATGCCAAGCTTGGGAACTTTAACAAAGGTAAAGGAACGCATTGTTCCCTGAAATCCTCTGCTTTACTTGGAAGGAATCATCCTTCTGAACCTCGTTTAAATGAAGAGCATATCTCCGGCTGAATTTGCTTATTTCATTTTGCTTATTCACTCATCGGCTTTGGAAAATTTGAATAATAACGCGGTTGGGAGGCTTCTGGTATAAATGAAATTTTCTGATTAAGTCGAGGTCGTCTGAATTTTCAAACACAATATTATTCTTATAAAATAGATTTTGCTTACTTATTTTTTCTAATTATTATCTCATAGAAGTGGGCTTGTTATTTTCTAACGGTTTTACTAATAAAAAACATTGTACAAAGACTGTGCATTTTCTATTTCGAATTATTACTAATAAAAAATGCCTCGAGACATTGCATTTTGGCAGGAGTACAAACTGCCTCCCGTTTAATATTATGTTTTAGTTTTAATGTTCTTGTTTTGTCCTGTGCTATAATAGCACTGTAAAATTAGTATTACATTATTAGTTCTGTATTGTATGATCTGTATAGTGTGTTAAGCTTTTTTTTCAACTTATTCCATGTTTGAAACTAAAACATTGCAACTTTTAAACTTTAAAGTATATTTCAAATACAAAAGGTAATTTTATTTAGTTACTAAAATGGTGTTTTTTTGCGACACTTCATTTTACGAATTCCGGTGTTGAAAAGTGCACGAAATCTTCCGGTATTTCGGTTTACCGGAGTTCCGGTATTTATGCCCTAGTTGCCACGGCAACAATGATAACTTTAGTGGGCGGTCAGTGACAAAGAGGTCGGGTACTTTTTATCGGCATTCTGAAAAGGCAATGTAACCTAATATAATGATAATAATAATAATACTTTGATAATTATATAAAAATATTACCATTTGCTATTTCGGCTACTGGCATTATACCTAGCTCTCTCATTCAAAATTTATGCGTATTAGATCTGTCAAAGAATTTATGTATACATAAAAATGCAAAAATCAGTCATTTTAAATACATGTAGGATTATGTAAGATTTTTTAAATATCTATATTGAGGGATCAGTAGGATTTATAGGTCCAATTAGAAGTTCTACCGAGCCGAACCCTCTGATATGAAAATATTTGGATTCGGTGAATTATTTTCCCATTTGATCTCTGGTGATTTGACGTGTTGTTTTTGTATTTATTATGCTTATATAATGCACTTGCATAATGTGGATTGACTAAATTATCATTTGTGGAAAAGTGTGTGGAAGGGTTTAGTTTTTCCTGTGGGGAAGATTTAACCCGGACATAAAGTCGGAAGAATTTTTTTTTATTTTTTAAAGTACTTGACCAATGTGCTCAATGCTGCTTAAAAAGTGTACATATTATTTATGTATGTTATGTAAAATCAAATAATTTAGAAATATGTATAGATCACTTCAGATTAACACAGTTTTATTAGAAAATTTTAGTTCGGACAAGTTTTGCAGGGTACAATATTAAAAGCTGTAAGAATTATAAAGGATTGTATGATTTAAGATTTTCACCGTCAAAAGTATTATAGTGATTTGTTTTTGGGGTGTTATGCCATGTTGCACTACCTCCTACTTTAGCCAAAGTTTCGGACAGCATTGCAGTGTCCATCATCAGGGCAGATGTGTAATTTTATTTTTAGAAATAGCCTCTTTTTGTATTATTTGTCAATATTTTAGTGAGTTTTTAAACAATTTTTTGTGTCTTTTACATTCCTTTACCATCCATCTGGTCTATATGTCCAAATCTGTCATTCCTCTGCCAGTTGAATGCATCACTGCTATATATAAGTAGCAACTAGAAATAGAGGTCACTAGTAAAAAAAAGATTATTTTAAAGGCTAGATTAAAAACGATAATTAAAGCGTCATTTCATTCGAAGCCGTGACTTTACATTTGATCCGTTTGTTTCAATAGCCATCCGAATGAGAATATTTTGCCAAAATTTAAATGTTGTAGCGAAAGTACAATACAATGCGATGGAATGAGATGAGAAAGGATGGGGTTGGTCCCTTATCAGAATATGACAAAGGTTAATGGTATAACAATGGATAAGGCAGGATTGCTAAAATTGAATCAAAGAAATCATTTACATAATTTTAATTCGGTTTATGAATGTTAAAATATAACTCGTTTAGCATTCAAAGGGTGGTACGTTCCTTTTAAGAGTAATGGGAGATCTAACCTCAATGGAATTTTTAAAGAAAAAATACTAAAATAGTATTACTGTATAAAGTGGGCACCCTCAATGTTGCATGTTTTGCAGCTGAATATATAATGATAGAACTTGAATAAAACCTTCACAGAACTTGAAAATTAACTTTGAAATTTGACGAATTGTGCAAATTCCGTAAAACTAAAACTAAAACTACCCGTCCTAAGAGTATCTGCCATTCTGAAGGGATTTAGGAAATCTGATCAGTTATTGTACAACGCTGCATTATAACCTGTGTCTCCACTTGGTAGACTTGAACTTACGAGTATTATGTAGAAAAAAACCCTTGACCCTGTGCAGAAACTCTGTGTAGATTCTCTTATTTTAACAAATGGATTGCTATCTTTTGAGTACATGCGTCAGGTGGGAATGCAGTCCTTGTTCTACTGGCATTTCAATTGAAGATGCTCCGAGGAACTAGTGTCATTGGTCCCTTCGGCACCGGTGCATAATTGAGAAACAAGCCTAAGTACATGGTTGATATATACAATATATATAAAAGTATCAAAAAAATTATTTCATACCCATTAAATCACGCCGTTCGGAAAGCACCATCAAAAATATTCTAGAATTAAATTAGTGTAAGAGCTCATCCATATATGGCACTAGATTAGTCTGTTAGGTTACCCACAGATGGCGTTTAGCTGTCAAGTACTGTGGAGCTAAAATCAATCTATCAAATTAGAGATCAAAGTGTTTTGATAAACCGGAGTTTTATTTAATAAGAGAGTTTGTGAGAAAACAGAAACCATCCCTTCGTGAGATAAGCAAGCAAAGCATGATTTATTCACGTCCAATGTTCAGCTATTTTACAATTCCTGTACAATGAGGCATGATATTTCTAAGGGGCGGGTTGCAGTCACCCTCGGATTTTAAGAAAATATTAAAAATGCAGGACTTCTTCCCTTCCACCTGGGCCAGACCGGAAGTAGAGGGGGTTATTTCAGCATTTGAATTTGGAATTCAGGCTTTACGGATTGAAGGGTAGTCAAATAATGTGGACGTGTCATAAAACTTTAACTGTTTTCTTCAAATATTGTATTTTATTCATGGTTTTGCGAATTGGTTGCAATAACCTTGGAAGAACTTAATATTTACTTACTTATTTATTCACGCCTTGAAGACTTTTACGTGATACATTTGTTATAGGCAAGTTGTTAGTGAGTCCACGCACTGAGATTAAACGCAGCGGTTTTGGAGTAGCTGAAAACGCCAAACCGCGTACAAACACGCAATGCGGCTGTCGTTTTTACTTAATTCTATTTCAAAACCACCATGAAATAGATATAACTAAAAACGCCAGCCGCAATGCATGTTTGTACGCGGTTTGGCGTTTTCAGCTATTCTAAAAAAAGAACTGAAATTAAAAAAAAAAAATAATCTTAATGCGTGCAATTTGGGACTTGTGGCTTCAGTTTTGATTTATGACAAATGAAAAAGTGGAAAACATGAATAAAAACTGACTAAGAGGAAAGCTTTGGGTGCCGAGGTGGATTAGCATACCTTTAATACGTCATCTACGCCTCAAAACCGTCAAAAAGAGACGACGCGACCCGACTGAAAATACGCGTTGAATATACCAACACAAACAATATCAACAGTTACTACTAGGCTAGTGAAAACTCTAATGAGCCAGTGGCTTACGGGAGATTTCACAGGCTTTAATAAGGCTTTAATCATGGGGCCAGGTTTAGCGGCCATTTGAGCCCAGCCCATGGGCGTAACTCCCGGCGAACAATGCCCGGGCGGGGGTGATGGAATTGTCGCCCTGGAGCGGGGCGGTAATGACATGATATAAATCTCTTTCGCTTTTTGAACTTTTGACAGACGTCAGTTGAGCGGAAGGTGAGATTTTAATGTGGAACCACGCGTGGAATATATTTATTCAAATTGTAAATTGCGCCTAGCGAAATAATATCATTTCAGCTTATGTTTCGGATATCATACAAAACATATGAATTAATATCAACATACAAAACATTCACATATTTTCCCTGGAACAATCTAAAATTATGTACGAACATGGTTTTTATGGTCTTTCCTGGTAATCTGATATTTGTTTATATGCATCATATGCATATGAACTAAGAGCCAATATTACAAAACATGGCATTATTGATGTTGTTGTAGCCAAATTCTTCTTCCTTTTTTCCAAAATTCGGTATTTTTTATGAAGATTTTCAGGAAATCCGGCGGTGAACGGCCAAACTGAAAATCCCTGAAAATATTCATACAAAAAAATAGAATTTTCGAAAAAATATTATGAATCGTTTTGGACTTAAAAACATTAAAAATGTCGAATTTTGTAAACTTCAAAAGTCACGAGTCGCCACTGGCATTAAGTACCTATACACGTATTAATTCATTAGAATTTGTTAGTTCTCTACCGCAGCAGTAGATAAACAATATTGTCTCAAGTCAAGCAAAAAATAATTCTCGTACGTTGTCGATTATTCAATCGATACGATAAGTTGCAATTAATATTAAATCTAATTTTAAAGTGTTTTTATAATAAAAACTTGCCTTAATACGGTAATTTTATTTCCAGTGTTCCGTCAAATAGTGCCTACCTAATAAGCTTAAATTAAATGGTACTAACGTTTCTTCTAGCCCCGCGTGTAGTATCAGAAATATCAATATATTAAAATATCATTGACAGAAATGATTGGAAATGGTTGTCATCCCATACAATTTTCATTTTGCGTAATTAAATATGTTAAAATTAAAAAATTCCCAAATGCAAATTGTTGCCTTTTATAGTAATTAAGGTGAATCAAAAGGTTTTATTAAAAAAAGTATTTAGCGTGGCCAACGATCCCGAATATTGATTGAAAATGATGAGGCTCAGTAAATCAGGTCTGTCTATAATTCTACTAACTATTTTAAAAAATTAAATTCAAGTCGGAAACAAGTCTTTTATATGAGAGTTTTGACAAATTTTTTCTCGATTGGTTGTAATTTATAGTTTATATAGGCAGTTAATATATCGTTGAAATTTATGCTGAATTTTTTCAATGGAAATTTTTGTTAAATATCACATCAAGGTTTTAATGTGAATAACGCACCAGAGTCTCAACTTCCACAAACCAGCAAAACTATGGGATCACTTATAATGGTAGTATGTTGTGAAGCTAAAGGGAGTGGGGAATGGAAGGATATGGGGAAGAGGAAGGTTGGTAAGTACCTGGCTATTAAGAGTGGTTGACTTCGCCAGGGCGACAATGAGAGTACATACTACTATAATCTAAATCTTGTATTACCATCGCCTAACTTCCCAAATAAGTAAAACGAAAATTGAGTGCCACAACAACGAAAGCATTCGACAGAAAATCAAGCAGTTAAAAAATAAGTCAGTATTCAATTATTACTTACAATAGAAACGTAAAGCAATAAAAAAGTTCCACGTACGATTTCATCATAGAATATAAGCAATGGTCAAATTGATTATAAGTCTATTATAAAAGTCTTCGTTTGGTTGATTTTATTTGGAAATACACGTGCAACTTCCGCGTTTCTTTCATGAAATAATAATACCAATGGTAGTCTCGATGTAAGCCCTCACTCTTTCTTATAAACGACTCATGTATCAGAAAGAGAGGTCACAATTCACAACTATGTTCTCACTGGCAGGAACACAAGCGCACGTGTGTAATTATAAGCTACTCCAGTTACTAATACGTCACCTACAACCTACACAATAATATAATTATATTATATAATGACACATAGCACTATGTTAAAATAATCTATTATTAACTAGTAAAGGGGCAGGGAAAGGGTTAGAGCAGTTAATTTACGGCTTCGTATTATTATTGTTGGACACAAAGATTAACTAGAACTTCGCGAAAATCGGGAATTACCTTTTGTAATTTTTTACAAATGTCGAAAAGAATGTGACCTCACCGGTACTCCGTTCTAAGGTCAAATTGTACATGGTTTTGTGTGAGTTATAAATAAAGTCAAGTTTTTTTTTGAAGTGTGTTCATTTTTTTTGTAAGTTTTTGTACATTTGTTAGAATATTACAAGAGGAAAATTATAAAACAGTAAGTATCTAGAATAAAACATGAAATAAGCGTTAAACTTTGTTAGGTTGCAACACTGTATCTATATTCTTCCTTCCCATGTCCATAATCCTTATCTTAATACTTCTTTTGAAGTCGGTTATTTTTTAATGGTTTTTATTGCAAGATAATTACGATATTAAATAGTTTTATAGATTATTGCAAATTTCTTTACCCAAAAGTCGTTTTAGTTGTAGGTTGGTGCAGTGTATGTCGCAATGGGGAAACCTCCATTTGAATTCCAAATATCAATGTTTTCAAATCGATGTGCAAAAAAGAGGAGACCTATGGTTTACGATATAAAAATTGCTAAATACCCACCGCTGTGTTTTTTTTAAATATTAATACATCGGTATTGTGAAAAAACAACATCTCTAATGGAAAATAATTGAATTACAACTAATTCGATTTTTGAACACTGCAAACTTCATAGACCTCATTTTTTAACCATTTTATTTCTTAGTTTGTTGTAACTTCATATTAGGATTATTACTAAACGATGTAATATTTGGTCACTGAAGGAAACTTGAATTAAGTTATAAATGAAACTAAATAAATAAGGTCATGAGGGTTTTTTCTGAAGAAATTCAGTTACATACCTATATAGAAATTAAATAACGAAACTTTGTTGAAGTGAACAAAAAACTAGCCTTCGGCGAAGAGAATCTCCAACAACCAAATGCCCAAATACCTTAGAGAAATGTGAAAAATATTACGAAACCCGAAATAAAAATAGAATATAATATTTCCATTATAGATACTGACAATTCGTGGCGGAATTCCATTACAATGATTCAGACCAGTCTAAAGATGGTTATAATAAGCTGAAACCGGTAACGGTTAAAAATAAAATAAGTGGCAAAATTGTTTCAATGTTTGCGGTACTGGAAAACAATGAAAGTTGTTTAAGACTTATTTGATGTGGTTCGGAAAATATGATAAAATTCCCAAGCGTATTTATAAATACGAAATTTACTAACTGAAAAATAGTCTATAAATATTTGTTAATAAATACTTTAATATTAATCTCTAGGCTCAATCTACCGATACGTAAAATAAACACTGGAGAATTATTTTTTTTAGAAGAGATGTGTTTTCGCCGATCGATTCGCGAGGATAATATTAAATATTCCATAGATGCATTTTAAATAAGACAATAATTAGTATTTCGCAAACACATCTGTGATTTTACAAAAAAAGAAGAATTCATTCGTGAAATGTAATGGCTGTACGAGGAGAGGCCGGACTTGCCACTGACATAGCTCAGAACGGAGGCCATCTTCCCGAGTTTGATGGTTAGTTGGATCTCCATAATTCCACAGTTCTATTCGTTCCAGCTTTCCAGCAGACACATCGCATGTCGTGTTATTACCAAAGAAGCTCCCTGAATTCTTAAAAAATAGCCATCAGCTATGCAAAATCGAATTATTACGGGAAACAAAAAGCCCATTTCCCCGAGTTTGGTTAGTTGTAATTCCACATTTCCACAAGCTTATTTTCTTACATGACGTATTCCTGGTATGGATTTATTTACACGGATTTCCACTATGGACTGCCACGACAGTTACGCACCGCATAAATATTTATGTTAAAAATTCCACATCTAAATTTACTATCCACCGATTACACGAACTCGGACCACGTGGAATAGTTCAGTTCTGTCTTGTGGAACGCACCGACAAAAGATGTAGTGGTAAATGCTTCTTAATTAAAGCATTGACGGAATAACGATATAACGCCGTAATAAGATTGGTTACGCACTTGATTATCACGCATTTTAAAAATAAGGTAAATAAATCTCCAAATCATAATTCGTATTTTAATGGACTTAAAATTGGTTCATCTTAGACACCACTTTTTTTTTCTTATTTCATTTATTTATTTTGATGTTGTGTGGATGGTTTTTTTTAAGAAAAGGAAGTAGAGAAAGGAGAGGAAGATCTGAGGAGGAAAAATGTATGAGGGCTGGGTAGGAATCTTCCACTGCGGTGCAATGCGATGGGCCGAGAAAATCCTGATGGAGTGGTAAAAAGGTATCCCTCAACATGACTCTTCAAATCTGGCCCGCCACATATTTCTTCATTTCTTCGATATGTTCAATTCAAATTGAGACAGCCTGTAATTGATATCTGCTATAATACATTAATGTCTGGTCTAAATCTACCACTTCTTTCTACCCGGCGAACTATTAATGACATTCTTATACTTTTTAAATTACTGAACAATCTCATAGACTGCCCTCAAATGTTAAGTGTTATAAATTTTTGTGTCCCTGTTAAATCAACTCGACTCCACCATCTTTTCCACAGTGACAATCATAGCACTAACTATTTGTATCATTCACCGTTGGCGCGTTTTCACCGCACTGCCAACACGTATACAGACCTTTTTGATATTTTCAAAACCTCACCGTCTTGCATCAAGGCAAAAATACTTGGTTGTGAATGTAACTGATATGTTTGTGAAATGTTTAATGTCTGTTTGTACTGCATCATACTGACTGTTGTGTTCTTCTTTATGTGTAAGATATATATGGTGTTCTATACATATACACTCCACATATATACATATATATGAAATGTATATGTATAGCATCAATAAAAACTGCTTGCGGATGTATTATTTTAATGAAAAATGCTATTTCTAATTGTCAAGTCTCTGACAGCCCTGAACTGTGTACTTATAATCCAATGTTTCACATTACTGTAAAAGCCTTTTATGGCGTTTAATAAATAAATAAATAAATAGTAGGTGGGCAGATTCATCCGCTGCCAAGACGTAGACAATCCTCACCCCATGAACCCGGTCACCTCTACAAGTCACCAAACGTAGCGAACCACTTGGGGTGACCTATGGCAGAGGTATTGGATATCCAAAGAGTGGTTACCGGGACGGCGGTACCCATACCCGCCTCCCAAATTAGATTTCGTCTAGTAATAATAAGAAGAAAAACTGCATTTAGTAATCGAATGGTTTGAAATAATCGCTTTTTTTAAAGTCGCTTCCACAAGAGGTTGAAGAACGGGAATACGAATAATGTCGAAACCAAACATAAAGTTTTATATTTTATCGAGAATGTAGTTTTTTATATTATGTTTGTGTAAATACATTCGCCATAGTTTTAAGATTTTGCAATCATTAGATCTTGAGGTGATATTTTTAACCAATATACATTTTATCATAAAAAAATTAAATCAGTGTCATCAAGGAGAGATCGAAACAGATGAATTTTGGAAAACTAGAAATAATATCCAAAAGATAACATTCTAAAAACATTTTTTTACTAATGACAAATAATGATTCAAAGAATATTATTATCATAATGACTGTACAGTTTGGGATTTTTGTAAACGGAAGTGGCGACCTCTGTTATTTTCAAAAAGAATCGTTGAAGAATTTAAAGGTTTTTATCTGATAGTTATAATTATTGTGCTTCAAATTACGGAAAACACAGATACCGTGTTTCTAATATCTGCCTTCAATTGACACCCGAAACCAATGTTTAGATTAAATCCTCATAAGTAAGAAATCTGCTGGCTACTGTGACAAAGATTATTTCTTAGGAAATATGATGTCCAAGTGCCTCGTCTCAATCGAATTAGGATAGATTCAGATACGAAGTATTAGATGATGACAAACTCTGATATTTGTTTATTCTTATAAATATTTGAGACACATTTCAAATGGTCATAAAATACAAATTATTTTGTGACAAATTAAATCCTTTGAGTGGTCTCTCAACGTCCAGCGGTTACAAATACAGTAGTGAGCACTTTAGAACCAATGTATGGTTGAATACTGTACAAATAAATAAATAAAAATAATACTGTACATATACGCCCAAAACATACCGCTGAATTACATCTATATCCATCACACAAGATCGAATCAAAATGACATTAAAAAATATGCTAGGTTACAAAAACACGGTGAAAGAAACTACAATTATCACAATATCCTTTCCACAGATGTATAAAACGAATAGGAACGGTTAATGATTACAAAACAAGATTAAAAATCTGATTGAAAGAGGTCAACGAATATTAAAAAAATGACATAGAAGACAAATAAAATAGTATTAAAAAAATGTTTATTGAAGAAAATATTTACGATTTTTTTAACAAAAATTTGAAACAGAAAAATTCTAAAAAGATACGGTCACATCTAGGACTTGAACCCGGGACCTTCACATTACTGGAGCGCTGCTCTTCCAACTGAGCTAATGGGACCCTATTTCCTTCGTTCATAATATATAACTGTATCATACTTCAAATAAGAACTACCAACATTATCTTCTTCCAATAGACTCCGGACAGTATTCATATAAAAACAAAAAACAATCAAACTATGGAAATACAGAATCTGAAAAATTTAATGAGGTTTTAATTTACATTGATATACGTGACTTTTGAGTACCCCGAGAGAAGCCTAAAAAATAATTTGATGGCTCAGCCTAATCTACGGATGTATAAAAGGTGGGTACTAGCTACCTACTGTGATGTGTGTGTGTTTTTTACGCCCGACAAAGGAAGGATGTGATGGGAGAGAAGGAAAGATGAAGGGCGGGAGTGACACAAATAGGTCAGGACATTAATGGCTTTATCAAGCTGATGAGGACACATTATGTTCGGCGCTGGATAAAGTAAAAAAGGAAAGGAGTGACTAATTTTATATCGTCTAGAGTTGTTTCTTGGAAGTCGAGATGTTTACTAGAAATAGCTGAGTAAGCAAAGTGAAATTTTGTTCGTTGGAATATAAATCCATTCATCCTGTTTATTAATAACAGTGAATGGAAATATGATGAACGAAAGTGATATTATACAAAATGTACGTAACAATAATATTTAGGACGGGTTGTTTCATAGAATTTGTCAATTCATCGAATTTCAAAGTTAATATTAAAGTTCTGTGAAAGTCTTATTCAAATTTTGTTATTTATAAAGTACCGAGAAACTAAAATAATAACAGAAATGATTTTTTAATTTAATATTTCTAAATTTGGAACTGTTCGTTAAACGGAGAATTTCACCATCATAATTTAAAGAGAAAGACTGGCACAAACAAGTGAATCAGATACTTGAGTTGGGCCATGTAAGATCCAGAACAATGGAAGAATATATACTAGACGATGTGTGAATGTAAATGAGGAAAGGAGTGTGTGTCAAGACCAAGTTGTATGGCGGTTCGTCATCTTTGCCTACCCCTGCGGGAAACGGCGTGATGGTTAGTAAGTTAGTGTATAATTTAGTTAATTCATTTCAGACCGGACCCGCTTCACCGTGCAATGGATATCTCGGGACTAGAACATTTAACTAACTGACCAACTACCACATAACTATCCTCTTTGCTTCATTTACGTTAATATGACGTTTCACACATACTCTTATTCAGACAATTGACATGAGATGACATGAATAATATATGTACATTCTAAGGCAGCATCATTAATCCAATGCATGGCACACGTAGTTTTGTATTATTGATCAACGAACTGGTGGATGCAATAAGTTGATTATAGTTTCACTGTCTATAGTTATTAATAAGAAAGATCATTGTAGACATATACTATATATTTGTACAGCGCCCTTGAGGTAATTTTGCACAAGAACGGCGCTATACAAATCATCCAAGTATTAATTATTATTATTATGACATGAGTATTTGATTCACATAGTCGTGACATGTCTTCCTTGTGCGTCCTTGACTTTTAACATTTGTTTTCGCTTTGTACATATATTCTTCTGGACTATTTTTCTTCGGTCATCCGCTCTGCATGTCCAAACCACCTAATTATCCCTTTCTTATTATGTATCGCGAGGTAATTACAACTAGGTAACTCTGAATCAGCGTTTTCGAGTTACACACAAGATCTTTACATATATCCTCAACCACTTACGCCACAAACGCATGATATCATTGTCATAAATGGATACCAGAATACCTTCCCAATAAGAATTCTTAAATCTTTTAAAAGTACCTATATCAATATTCTATAAGGTGCATTTATCTTTTAAGTAACAAACGTATCTGAGAGGTAGATACTCTCAGAATCGAATTCGTAATCGAAACGCGGCTTGGAAAGGCTTTATCTGCGTTTGGTGAATATTTAATAACTTCCCAGCCTTTCCATTTCTACTCTCATTCTTTTCCTTAGCCCCCTAAGCCTCCCAACATACCCCGATCGGGAATGCCATAGTCCCACTGGCTTCAGACTTTTATGTGGTATTCACTAAGCTTACAAATTGTCACAACAATGTAATTAAAATGCTGTCAGGATCGTTAATTCATTAACTGTTGATAGGTTGACTGCGATCCGGCGTTGAATTCCGTCTTAACTCCGTTATGATCTCACTAAACTACTATATTCGCTGTGAGAGTTTTCCACTCAAGCGAACAGTCATCTGACAGATTAGGTCGATACTTTGTCATCTGTCAGACACATTAAATGGTCTTTTCATTTGACACCCAAAGTGGCCAGGAGCGTTCTGTTGTCATTCAAAACACGATTTAAATTGATGTTACTCCATATTTTTGTTAGAAAGGTTTGGAGTTTAGAGTTAAGTTTACTTACAGTGCCTACTTTATTGAAGGATTGATATGATTAATTATTTGTTTAAATACATATTTAAATTAAAACGTTTTAAATAATTCAAATGTGAGACAGTGCTATAGTACAATGTACACACATCCATTGCCTACAATTGTAATGTACTTGTAATTGTAATGTACGCATGGAAATGTACATCCCACATAATATATTTTGCTATCGTGGCTAATTGTTTTGTTTACAATAAAGAGCAGACTCACAGGATTTCTTTCAACTTACAAATATTGTGAAGAGACAAGTACGAAGTTAATAATGCTAATAAATAATCAAGAATAATTTGTATATCAATTAAGATTTATAAAATTGGAACGACTCATTTGGCAGGAAATGTAGCAAGGAAGGAAGATGCAGACCACCAAAGTGATGAATATTTTCAGCATTACGCTAGTGAAAGACAACCATTCAGAATAAAAAAGGTTTCCGAAATTTTAAACTTAAAATCCCTTTAGAGCACAAATTCCAAAGTAAGGACGGGTTGTTTCGGAGAATCTGAACAATTCATCAAATTTAAACGTTCATTTTCAAGTTCTGTGAAAGATTTTTTCAAGTTCTGTTTTTATTTCAGTTTTGTCAAGCAACTAGCCTACACTGATATAATAACAGAACTTGAATAGGACTTTCACGGAACCCGAAAATGAACGTTGAAATTTGATGAATTGTTCAAATTCTCCGAAACAACCCGTCCTTAGAAAATAGACGAAAAATAAACGACGTAACCTTTAATCAAAATTGTTAAACTCTAAATTCGATTGTTGTGAACTCCTGCATTTTTAATAAATATAGTCGAATATGATTTAAGATTTTCACGGCCAAAAGTATTTTTGTTATTTGTTTTTGGGGTGTTATGCCGTGTTGCGCTAACTCCTTCTTTAGCCAACGTTTCGGACAGCATTGCAGTGTCCATCATCAGGGCAGATGTGTTATAAAAAAATACCCCAAAAACAAATAACAAAAATATAGTCGAATATTAAAATTTTACATTATTATGTATATCTGATTCTAAGTATAGTTTGCATTCCCCAATACAACGTTTACACAGCTTGTGAACACATAATGAAACGATATGGATGTATTTGACAATAATTTGAACGTGACAAGCATCAAACGCTATTGTATGTTGATTTGGGTATTATGCTGTGTTGCGCTGCCTCCTCTTTGGCCAACATTTCGGACAACATTACATCTCAACATCCACGCTCTTCCTAATATACCTCTTTCCCGACTCCCTCCTTTCCCCACCCCTTCAGACTAGCAAAATAAATATCATAACGCTCGCTCGTACTTATGGTACATAAATTCTCACCAGAATATTTATGAAGAAAGGAAATGTCGAGGTGATTCCCGCTTCGCTCATACCTCATACCAGATAATATTAATGTTCGCATTTTTACAACACGGACTGCTGAACACCCTGACATGAAAATATTTCAAAATAAAATGGACAGTGAATACCGGACACGCCATCCTATAAAATAAATACATCAACGAAAAACAACAACAAAAAATTATATACTATTTGGATGCCGACTGCTTGTTCTATAGTCCATATTTGACGTGTTTCACAATATGTGCTGCGTATGTGATTTTGTTCACATGACTAACCAGCACATTTAATTAGTTTTTTACCGACACAATATTCCTTTGACGGAGATTAAACGATGATTCAATGGACTGAATTGTAAATTTAGCGAGTGATGCACCATAACGCTAATTAAATTAATGTGTTGACCTTTGTTCAAACAAACATAAAAACACGAGGCTAAGAAAGCAGAACAGTTTAAAAATAAACAAGCAGTATAAATATTGATTACTTCATACGATACGATACGATTTTACCATCAAAACCAGGAGCACTCCTGTCCCGTTGTGACCGGTACACCAGGGGGCACCGTTTTGTTAGGACTTGGAACACGTGTTCTGAGAATTGGAAGTTTAAGGTGAAGATTAAAGCTAAATCACTATTCTCGATTAATCTTTATAACGAATTGGTTTACATTATGACTACGAAAAAAGTGATTTAGATAAATTGAAGGTTTTCCCATCGTTTCCCTTCAGTAGAATACGAATAAAAATTTTAATTACTCAATAAAAAATATAAATGTACACTAGTAATTTTTTTTCAATAGAAATGTATGTACGCGTAAAAGAAACAACTTCTATAAAATACAATATTATAGCTAAGTGTATCTGTGACAGTTTCCTCTGATTAAATTTTGTACTTTCTTATAAAATTGTTTACAAAATAAATAAAAACACTTTTGTGCTTGAAATCGAGCGTTTCTAGACTCCGTTTGTCAAGCGATTTTAATGCCTATTACCTATATTTGTGAGGATATAAGGTATATCAAGAATATACACACTTTTGGCTTGTAGCTTCCTCTTAAGGTTAAACGCGATCCTTGTTATATTCTACGCTATAAAAAAACTCAATTCTGTCAAGGCATACAAATACAATATTGGATTGAATCATCGGTACAATATTGTATTTGCATGCCTTTCTCGAAAGAATTGAGTTTTTAAACGAACAGAAATATTTATTCATATTCATATTTCTTGTACGGGTACGGTACAAGATGCAAATGTAAATGTAAAGATGCGAATGTACGGGTGCAAATAAATCACTTGCAATATTGTAAAGCAATATCTTGCAAACAGCGCATTTTAATAAAATAAATTAATTAACGCACTCTACGAACACTATAAAACGAGCGTCGCGTTTAACTTTAATCGACTGTTATACACGGTAACCTAATAAGCCAATATTCGAGTTTAGGATGGGGAGGAATAAGTTAATTGATAGGCGTTGGTTTTTGTTTCTCGCCTCCCGCTTCTACTTGTTTCGAGTTTCTAAAAATTTCTTGCCTCTTCTGATCTTAGGAAATTATTTCTGAATTGTAATTATAAAATAATTATCTTCTTAAATTATTCGACGATGCTTTATCCTCCAGTGAGCCAAGAAATCCATCGCGAATTTACTAGTAACTCTCTTGATTTTACGATATTTTGATCCTTAAAAAATACTCCTAGAATACTAAAATAAATATTTTTATTGATAAACTAATATTTATAAGACATAGTTTTTATGCATAGAACAAAGGATAACAAATTATTATAAGAATAAATTACTCAGCACCTGATCGGACATCCGAAGGTGCGGGTTCAATTCAATATTTATTTTTACTCGCGAGATATTTTTGATTTGTATGGATATTTCAGGCTTATAATGCTAAAATAAATTTTATTTGTTTGCAAAGGAAATGATGTTTATCACCATTATTCTAGTTATTTGTCATTTCGTGACTTGTAAACATTGATTTTTTTTATCAAATATCATAATTTTATTTTTCAAAAGTACTATATTTATTTAAAAGAAGAACGCTTATTTAGCTGTAAATTATTAGAAAACTTATTGATATTTTCTTATTGCTTCATTTTTTTAAAACTTTTTCTGAAAATATGGTTATCATGGGGAAACTACATGGGATTGATACAGACGATGTTTATAAATATTTAAACATATTAACTATCTGGCAAAACGGCACAATTTATAAAAACATAATTATGCAAAAATGAAGTAAGTTGTTACGAAAATAGTGTTGATTAGTATAAAGATAATAATTAGATGTTCAATTATGCATCAACATATTCGAGAATTTTTTTATGTTAATTTTATTCATCGTTAATGTATTAAGAGACACAAACTATGGAATTATAAGACAATATTACAGTTCGACGGATGGTGTGTTGAAAGGCTTGAGATATATTTCACCCCTGATCAAATTAAATGCACCCACAAAAGGCTTCGCCGCTCACACAGTGGTGAATTTATGTCCTCTTCAACATGCTTTCGTGTGGGCGGAAGTTGGAGATAGGAATGTGAGGTCGCGCGGAAACGGAAAGAAGAAAGATAAGTGTACCAAGTGTCATTGTTAATATTTTAGAAGCCAACTAGGCCGAGGTTAATAGCGTTGACAATAAGTAAAAAAAAAAACAGAATGAAATTGTTAAATTATTTTAACTCTTGATTTACGTTGGTGTGAATTTTTAATCCTATTTGCAATAGGTATAACGTTTCAGGAGAGTGCAGAGAGGTAGGTAAATAGTACTTGAAAAAAAAAGAACGGTTTGTTCTCAACATGGATCTGTACCTTGTAATGTAGTACCCCGCCCAGCATAAACTTTGCTTTCCTTTCCTAAACACGCTCATTAAAGAACATAAATATATATTATTAAAATAAATACCGGAAAGTCCAATTATGTCCAGTTGTCGTAAATCCTGTGTCTAAATTTCGCAAATAAATAAATAATTAATGTTAATTAAATTTTAATCTCAAGTGACCTACCACGTAATTATGGTACTGTATATTATCTCCGTATATGTATACTTAGAAGTAATAACATAGATCAATGTAGAAATGTATTATATGTATATTTGTACTTGTACCTTGAGGAGATTTTGCTTGAAAACGGCGCTATTAAAATCATCCAAATAATATTATTATTTAAATATTGAAGACAATATTAGTGATTTCTAAACGAAAATCTGAAACAGAAAAATCAGAAAAGTTATAAATTCGTTTAGAAATCACTAATATTGTCTTCAATATTTAAATATTACAATTTGAGGTTTTACTCAATAAAGTTATTCAGCAAAATAAATATTATTATTGTTTATCTCTTCAAGGTTCAAATCTTCCTCAAAAATATCCTCCACACAGCATACCTAAAGATGACATGGGTCCTGAGGGGAATTATTTTCCTCAGTGCCCATTTAATAAATTAAAAGTGATAATATCCGAAAAATAACAGATTGTTTGAATTCAACTATTGGTTAAGAGACGGTTTAGTCTCTCTCCAAATTCTCCTAAATGGTGAAGGCGATGTTAAACAAGAGCTTCATTAAAAACTGATAAAAGATTTATTTTTAAATAGGTAATATTTATAGCGCCTCTCAAAGTCTACTGTGCAGTGTACGTATATGCTAAAGTACAAGAATTAAACAAGAACTGATAATTCACATTCGCACTGATATGACGGGATATGAAACATCTCGATGCATTTCAAACCAGTTAATTATTATTAACGTCGGCGTTCAAATTTTCTTTGCAAATTGAATTCAGATACTCTTTCCTCTCACAGAATAACGCTTAAAACAGGTTTAAAGTTGACCTTTAGAGGTCATAAAGCTCTCTGGCGTGAAGTAGGAGATTATAATTCACAACTGACAGAACCGCCTGACACCTAGTGACATCTGACGGTGAGTCATGAATTTAAATTTGAATATGTATGTTTAGCAGAGTTTCGTACCACTGTGCGGTTAGTGAATTACGTGCAGGTCAGAGTTCACTGTAATGGGAGTAAGTTTGTAATTTAAGTGCTAATGTAATTAGAATTAGTAATTTACTAGAAGTTTAGATTTGAACTCTGCCGAAATTAAAACCTATTTTAAACCCAGAGCTTACAGCTGGGTCGCCTGACTTTTTAACTCGTATTTCTACAGAAATACCGCATTGGATGGAAGTTAAGGTAATATTGTATCCTAAATATATTAGAGTGTCTTCCGTGGAAAACGTATTAAAGCGCCAGTGTAAAATGTGCTAAGGTAACCATCGTCTTCTGTAAATGTGCTGTATTGAGATTTATTTTTTAAGCTGTTATTTATTTTATGTACGGTAGGCGTGAAAAGACTGAGGTAGAAGGGTTAATGCAAGGGCATCAAAAAATGGATAAATACCAGTATTTTTTGGTTTTTTTACAAATGTCTATTCCATAGTTAAAATAATAGTCGAAGTTTGCATTTTTCAAAGATCGAAATCTGGGAGAGACGTTACACGTACCTCTGTTTTGTCTGTTAACAAACAGTGAGGTCATTCCCACTCGGTCGACATAAAAAAATCACAATTTAAATATTTTGGCAAGATTGCCAAAAAAAATAATCTTTTGTACACCGCAGTGGCCGACCGGACCATGAGGTAGCGGTGTAAGTTATGTCAGACCCCGCCGACAAACCACACGGTGTTCAAGTCTCTTATGGTTTTAATCATTTTTTAATGACGTTTTATAAATTCCACATATCATAAAAATTATATATTCAGAATCAGCGTTTGTTGATCAATATAAATAAATATATATTTTTAATCAGTAATATTTTTCACCCAAGTTACTTGAGTGAATGTTTAAGATGATTCAATGTGGATCGAAAAAACAATTATATTCACGGAGAAGAATGAGTATTGCTAATTTATTAATAATCTTTTCAAATTATTCGTAACCCGGTTAAAAACTGACTACTGTTAACTTAAGCTACTTAACGAATGAAGTGATAGGTTTCCTGACAAACTTGTATTAAAATAAGAAGGTATTATCACGATTTCGGAACACGTGTTCATAAAATCTTAATATTTTGGCATTTCGTCACTATATTATATTATCAAGGCAAATGCAGGTGCATGAACACGTGTTCCGATATATTAGGATTTTACTAAAAGTTTATCAGAAAAAGGCCTGCAATCCTGTTTTAAACCGGATTACCAATAATTTAAAGAGATTAGTAAGAGTTATTAATAATTTATTAATAAATTAGCAATACTCATTTTTCTCCGTGTAATATTGTGGGAGGTGATTGAAAGCCATAATTATCATGAATATTTACTTGAACGTTTGTCATCACATAAAATGATAATAATTATATTTAATGCCTTCATTACCACAAGTAAGTACAGTTGATAGGGTTAGATATTACAATCTCTGCAATAGTAAAGACAAAATGCTAGATCGCGTGTCTAGAATGCTAAACGCAACATTTCGACATCGTCCAGCACAATTATAGTGAGACCAGAGAATAAACAATTATCATTAAAGCTTCACGAAGTCGATAGCGTTAGATAAACAATGATCACACTACCAATGTGTTTTCGTTTTTGTGTTGTTTGAAGCGCAAAAAACTGTTTCTGCGCAAAATGTCACGTAATTCTCACGGCAGTTAATTTCGGTACAGCCAATTTCTATTTATTTTTGGATTAGGTAACACGGCAATAAGCGACAATTGGTGGTTACAAAGATAAAAGAAACTTTTGAGATAGTGAAATTTTACGAACTCTACTACCATCATTATTATCGAGTTTGGAATTAAAATACTAAATCTTTGTTGCCATGGATGTTATCTGAAAGCACAAAATATAACCGTTTTCTAAAAACTCTTGTGATGCAACTAAACACTCGTGGGCTCTGCCAAAATTTGAAAATTTTTATTTTTCGGTCTGCAATTTATAGGTCAACGCAAATATTTAATGGTGAAGCAATGAAAATTCATCGAAGATCACATTGAGCTATACTATTAGAGGCGCTATTGCGTACGAATATCTCATCGAAACGTGTATTAGCAAGCGATAAGCGGTGCGTGCAAATAGGATTCGATAGTTTCCGGGAGCAATGATGTCAAATGGAGGAAACAACGTGCAATAATTTTTTTTGCTTGATGTCTCATCTAATGGTACGTATACATTTGCGAACCTAAACGCGAACCGAGCCACGAATTACGGGAAAGGAACGCAGCAACTGCAAGCGGCGTTTCGCGCCATTTGCGTTTGATTTGTCCCTTCCCCATAACTTGAGGTTCAGTTCGGCAGTTCGGCTCGCGTATGTATACGTAGCATAATATGGGGAGATCGTGTGTTTATGGTTCGAAAATGTGATCGCTTAGATATATTACAGATATGCTTTAATTAAATACTCTCCTCTGAAATTGTGCACTTCAAAGCAATTTTTAAAAGACTGATACTTTATTTTTTGTGGACTTATAAAAAGACTGTACCCGCAGTATCTAATCAAAGCATTTAAAATATTTAATCTATCAAATTTTCAAACCAATAACAAACAATTATGCATTACTTCATAGTTATTCGATTTAGTATCTAAAAAAAATATACCTATATGTTGTAATATTCCGTGTCATATTATTAACATAATGATTAAAATGTAAAATTTGGTTGAAACTCTTTCGAAGGCATACAATAAAGGTACACTATTAAATAATGGTTTCAAATATAAACCCAGAATATGAGAAACCTAACGTAGAAATGGATAGATTAATCACAACAAAACCAAGTGGCTGACGTAACGAAAATCGTCTCAATTTGTTCATTAAAAACAATAATGCAAATAGGCGTATTTCCACAGCGTTTGTTTCGCAGCACAAGGAGAAAGGAAATTATAATTTGTTCTTGGAAGAGATATAATGTTTGAAGTAAAGTCGCCATGGACCGGAAGCTGTGAGTCAAGAAACCTTCCTTCTCCTTTGATTGGTTGGTCATGGACTGGGCAATTCAGGAAACGGAAGTGAAGTCAGAGATGGAAAGCGTCGTGCAATAAGGCACTTAACGAGTCGCCCTATTAAGATGTTTTTCTTTGGTTAATAAACAGAGAGCGGCCAAGACCGTACTAAGAGTATCTTCCAATCCGAAACGTGCCGTAAGTATACTGTATATTATATTAAACGAATAAATTGTGAAATAACACAAATTTATTAAATAAAATTACTTGCGCAAGCCAGGATTTGAATCTACGACCTTCAAATTGCTAGTCGAGAGCCTTACCCCTCGACCACGATGGGTGAACGATGTTGGCACCGATTTTGTGCTCGCGGTTTCATGGTTCATCTCTCTTGTTTCTATTTTCTACGGGGCATAGTAATATATAGTATCGTGATGTTTTAAATATATATTAGATGTAAGCGTCCTTGAGGCTATTTTGCACAAAAACGGTGCTATACAAAATAATGCATAGAATGTGAATGGTAGATCATAGCATGATCAAGTGACCCAAATACTTAAGTTGGGCCATGTCAAGGGTCTGTATAACAGAACGGTATGTACAGGACCATGTATGAATGTGAATGAAGTAGAGGAGCATGTGCCAGATTTGTTTTGCAGTCTGTCCTCTCTAACCACCCCTGTGAGGAAGCGCCGTGATGTTTAGTTAGTTAGACGAAGTGTGGAGAACAGAATGACACGCAAGCCGACTGACAAAAGAGCCGGGGACGTCTCAGGAAGATATGGCACGATCGAGCGAGCCAATTAAACAGAAACCGTCCCACAAACCATTACAAATATAAGAAAGAAACCTACATATTGACAAACATCGGCCCCGTAGTAAGCGTTCAAAAATGGTTTGAAAGGGAGATATATAAATACGAATGTTAGAGGGAGCGCGCTAATGTTAAAAAAACATAATAATGAAGCGAAAATGGTTAAAATATTTAATAAAACACGATTCGCTTGAAATAGAGCAAAAATCTCTCGAGAAGTTCTTTAGTTCCATTTAAAGATACACTATGATTTTTTCATGCCTATAACATATTAAAGAACAGAACAAAACGTGTTTTTAGCAATTTTCAGAGCTTACTTTGCGATTTTTATATCTAGAAAAAAAAACTTTATTAATTAACGAGAAACTTGTTATAAATCGGTAGAAATTGGGTATGCGGGGTTTTAAGATAAGCGAACAGAATTAAAATGTCCTTTAGAGTGATTGTTAAGATGAGATGTTATGTGTAAAAATATTATATACATGGTATTTCGTAAAGGCACCCAGCAAATAAATTATTTATACATTAGAAAACATTTTGTTCAATTTGGCTTTTGAATTTTCCACAGATTTTTTTAATTTAAATATGCTTTATGGTTTTATTCACACGACTCACATATCTACTGTAAGTTAGGGTGATTTAAATAATAAATGGTTTATTCTCGAATAAAACAATCCTAAACAGATTCATACCATTTTGCAGTAAACGATCAATACGCAAAGAAAGATTAATATGCAGAAACCCAACAATGTGAGCAGCTAATGAAATTGTAAAATAACAACAAAGTAAACTGGGGAAGACTGGGGCGGAAGAGTAATCAGGGCGTATCAACAAAGGAAATGCGTTGACTTGTTGTGCTATTGAACACGGAACAAGACACATCAGCGGCGGTTGGTTATTTTGATTAATTACCCACACGAAATAACATTAACGATAAAGGAGATGGTGGGAGGCAAGTCAAAGTCACCCATCAAAGAGAATTTGCGAAACGTAGGTAGTATTGTTGTTGGTAGATTGGTATGTTGGTAGAAGATGCATAGTATGATGGGAACGTAAAAAATGTACTGTCGATTTTAATAAGAGTAATGAATATGATTATAAAAGCTAATATTAGATGGTTTATCACTGGTGGGAGTGTGGGCAAAGTCTCCCAGTTTTACCCTTTGAGGTGAATTTGCAGAACATATATATGCAGTTGATTTATGTTTTTATTTTAAAGAAAGACAAACATTCCCGGATTACGAATAACCCGACAGTATTTAAAAATCTCCAACTATCACCACAGTAAGTGGAAAATGTTACACAACCTTAGATTACACATCTGACCTGATGATGGACACTGCAATGCTGTCCAAAACGTTGGCTAAAGAAAAAGGTAGCGCAACACGGCATAATACCCCAAAAACAAATCACTATAAGTGGAAAATGTTGCTAATGGTGGACTTAGCCAACAGAGGAATTGAATACACGACGCCTAGGTGGGACCCAAACGCGATGCCAACCCAGCGACTGACCGGTCTATATTTGCATAGTATAATAGAAGTTTCTTTTTTAAAGTTTTTGTGGGTTAAATGAAAGGGAATATTGGATGGTTTATCATATACGTTGTGTAAGAATAAATTAGTGTCAAAAGAACATATTACATTAAAAAAAGTATGAAAGAAGGACTCTGGGACACACCATATTACGTAGTGTGGATAGCCAGATATTTGCATAGGTCATTTCAAGAGACGAATTAATATGATAATAATATTACTTACAAGTCCATATTTATTAGGTAGGCGACATCCATATTCATGTGAAGCGAAGAAACGTAAGAAGAGGTGTAGATACTTACCTGAAAAAGAAATAATTCATTAGATCATATAAAAAATGCATAATGGACGAAGCTAGACGATCATAGATAGGTTTAACATCAAACCCCTGTAACTCTTCATAGAAAAGTCGCAATTATTAAGGTGGCTTGGTTATGAAGACAGACTTAAATACAGAGTGCAATTCTGGAGAGAAGACGTCCAGTAGGCCGACCCAGGCAAATTGGAGTAGCCTACTAAACGGAGAAAACTGATACCTACTAAAAAGAGACCCACCCAGCTGTTCCCAACCGTCTGGAGCCAGTGAGATTATGGCATACCCAATTTTGATATGTTGTGAGGCTGAAGGTAATGGGGAGGGGAAGGTGGGGAAGAACCTGGCTATTCAGGACTGGTCACCAAACATGGCCGAAGCCATTCCAAGCAATGTTTCAATTCTGAATGGTGGTCTTACACCAGAGTGATACTGAGAGTATCTTCCACTCTGAAACGTGCCGCAAATAATAATTATGTTATATTTTTAAATGAGTAATTTGTGAAATGAAATAACTAATAAATAATCAAATAAAATTTACTTGAGCACGCCGAGATTTGAACCCGCAACCTCCAGCTTGCTAGTCGAAAATAGGGCCATACTAAAGTCGTCGTTGTCTTTTGTCTTATTGGCCTCAGTTGGTCAAAGTCATAACCAGTAATGACTAATTATGCGTCACTTCACAAAACATGCTGACTTAATTACACCGTAACATAATATAACAGTTTGGTGCGTGTTTGTGATCGAATTCGGCTTCAAACGCCAGAAATAATTTCACGTCTCACCACTTCGCCCATTGCATAATTTCGCAGGGTGTTGGTAATAAACAATGCATAATTCAGTGTACCGGTCTGCGAAACGTTAATTATTGCCTTGGGAGATAGCTACCGAACCT